>NC_028644.1:45567862-45581292 GCF_001406875.1 Solanum pennellii
TATATATATATATATATATATATATATTACTAAACAATTATTAAATAGCAAAAATTGTTTTGCAATAATTTTCAAAATATTTTGAACTTTATGAAGACTAATTATTTTAAATTGTTTTTAGAATTAAGAAGCTCGTCAATTAGTTTCTGCTGGGGAGCGTCAAAATTGGGTCTCAATAGAATTTATTAAGAATGCTTTAAATGATTCACTATCAATGTTCAAATGTATTTACTGTAAATCCTTAAGGAGTTTACAGTGAAGGTCAAGTTGGTTTACTGTAATGTTTCTTGTTGGCTTAAAATTATGGGAATTCTTATCTAAGTTGTAAATGAAGGTTAGTATGACGTTTTCCATTTATATTGATGAATGTTTTACTTAAATTGCATGAAAAGCTATTTTACTAAAATGTCGCTTTTTACATGTGTTTGCATATGTCATACTTAGTACATTTTTTTGTACTAACCCCATACTTTTCTATAATATATAAGTATAGAATGGAAGCTTTTGAATGTTTGAAGGCTAGAAGGAAGAGCTTGGAAAAGTTTCTCTCAAGGCAAATTATGTCCTCATATATTCGTGGCATAGTCCTTTTCTTAGTTTTTATTTAACCACATGTTATGTATTTTCATTTCAATGTAAAGGGCCGTGCCCCTAAGTTATTTATGTCATGTCTATAAGTTTGGCTTGTAATGATGAGATTTCTTAATATTTATGAAAGATTTCTTTTTTATTAAATTATTCGTGAGAAGTTTTAATTCCACACTAATTTTCATGTCTTATGTAATGAATGCTAGTTAAAGGGCTTGTGCGAGACCACAAAGGGGTTAAGTACGCCCGGTCACGAAACGAGGGTTCCTCCTAACTTCTAGGGGTACTTTTGTGTCATGACATTATCTTAGTCCTCTTAGCAGACGATAACGCCCGGTATGCCTAAGGGGTACTTTGGGTCGTAACAGCCTCTCGCCCATACATGTGTCGTGACTCACATAGAGGAATAAGACTCTACTAGACGTGGCTTTTTGAGACTTTTGGATTTCTATGACCACTTTCATAACCTATACTCTGATACCAAGTTTGTATGATTCGAGAGTATCCCTTAGAAGTTAGGACATTCTTGAATTGTCAGACGGCGTACTTGACCTCTCAGAGGTCTCGTACAAGACCTTTGACATCATTCATTGCAACATGTATGAAAAGTAGTGCGAAATTAAAAATTTTCACACGAAAATACTAATACTTCATAATATCTCTTTTATAGAAAAAACATAATCAAACACTGTCTCAAAGTCGCCATCTTAGACATATCATATATATTGGGACACTATCCATACTTCAATATATATAAAATAGCTAAGTCTATTACAATACTATCAATAAAGAAACCTAAACATCATGATGTCCTCGAATCTAGGAAGGACATTCCAACTCTTGCTTGAATGAAATGCTAATCCAAGCCTCACTTGAGACTTCTCTCTAATGCCACCTACACCTTTAGAGATAGATAAAATATATGGAATTATTACATTGCATGTACTAAGTATGACATAATGCTAAAAATCATGATAAAAAGACATTTGCATAAATCATGCTCATTTTGAGTAAAACTTCATAAGAAAAGTATAAGAGTCACTTACAAGTCTACATAAACACATATAGTCACATTTCATAATATAGTATCAATATCATTTCAAACCATATATCATATGACCCTCCTACCAAAGGTTATCCTATGATTTACTAAAGTAAGACAAGAAGAGATCGCCTATACACCCTTTTCAACAACACCTAAATTACCGTTAAGACTACCTAAGATAAGATTATTCCCTTTTTCCACATATACTCACCAACTAAGGTTGATCTAAGATTCACTTGAGTAAAACATGAAGAGACCGCCCATACACCCTCTTCAAGTCTATCTAAGAAACCCTTAAAGCGACCCTAGATAGATACCTTTTCATTAACATACCTTTACTTAAGTCATTATGTTCATTTGGTCCTTCAAGAGACATTCACATAATGGTCTTAGAGAAGACCTAGGGACTCACATACTAATATCTTCAAATCCTAGTTGTGCAATGTCTAGATAGCGTCCCATCAACTACCTAAACTTCATTATACTTATCCAACACTTGCATGTATCCCACATGATGAGAACAATCAATAACCAAAATAGACCATACTAGATAGGCATGGAATCCAGAGTCTACCCTACTCCGATGGAGGGTTTTCTACTTGCAAAGGGTAGAATTAGGACAAATCCCATGTAGGCACATGTTTAATGAATATTGAGGGCTTTTATGAACTCTAGTCTCCTCTTAAAGTAGAGTTAAATTGCACTCTAGTCTCCTTCTCAAGTAGAGCTACAACACATAACATATTCGCTCGATGATAACCTTTCTTATCATAGAGTAAGTTCAATCATCTAAAGGTATATGAGAAGGTACCATCTCTTTGTCCTAAAAACTCATAATACCCATACGAAAAAAGGGTCCACAAGGGCTTCCACTCAAGGTCTATAAGAATAGCTAATTCTTAACCTTCTTTTTATTTAGAAGGTTCCATGTATAATTCATTCTTAGAAGGGCACCATCTTAGTTCTACCAATCCTATACTTTCATTCAATATTCATTCGTACACATACAAGACAAAGGTGCATTAGCCTAATAATCAATATGTTCATGTTCATATTCTTCATGTATCAAGTAAGGTACATAGTTATACAAAAGCAAGACACACTTCATTATCACCTTATCAAATATAGCATAACCTTCACGAAGCACATAGAGACAACTAAGTATACGTGCTAGTCATTTTACTCACTTCTAGAGTATCATCAATATAAACAATCACAAGCCTCATATAAGTCATCAAGACCTTCATATTACTAACATAATAAAGTTATAACATGATAATATCATAATACATAAAGTAAAGCCAATGTGGTCACATTGTTTCATAATTCATAGTAATGCCCACGAGGCCAAATAATTCACAAGTACATCACACAAAAACTGCGATCATAAGTTGACCATTCCAATCATAATCGTAATTCAAGACCTATATTACATAATACAAGGAGAGTTATTGCAGTATACCACCAATCCACTATTAAACTTCAATTTGTAGAAAATTCAATAAACCCAATACCCCAAAGGCCCTTACCAATGTCGTGATCATCTATTCAATAAAATAATCATAATGTACAATGAATTCAAGGTAATTCAATATGAATTTATCAATATAAGACATACTACACATGATTCTAACATAATTCTTCCATAATTCAATAGCCCCAATAAAACTACACAAGAATTCAATAATATAGAGACATGATCACTTCACCCATAAAATAGTAAAAATTAGAAATTCATGGCTTTCATGGGTTCATAGAGTTTTTAGGTTAAAATCATAAAATTAACATCAACTAAACCATGAATTAGTGTTTCAAAACTTTTTATGCAAGAACCCATGGCTAGATGTTAAATTAGAATGATTCATGTGTTAACCATCTTTAAAAAATAATTGGAATTGACTCTTTGAAGAAAGAAGATTCAAGGATGAAGAACCAAACCATAACTGTGATGAAAAACCAAAAAGACTGATGGAGAAAACATTAGAAAATCAGTCTTCTTCATTGGAGCTTCAAAGCTTTAATAATGGAGGTTTTTGAGAGGAGAATGGAGAGGTTTTGTTTTGAGTTGAGGGATTAGATTTTATTGGTGAGTAAAGGAAAATAAAAGGACTCAATAACCGTCAATAATTCATCCCCAAATTACCCAAAAGACCCCTGCACTTATTAGACATTCTAACTAATTAAAATTTGACTTAAAAATGACGCAACAAAATCTGGGAATTTACAGCGCGTCGCGGAGGCATTTTCAAATCTTGTTTCTGGAAATTCATAGAAAGAATGGTTCGTGACAGCCCCACGTTTCAGGGCAAATTTTTTGCCCATTCTTTGTTGGCTGCGTGTCGCACAGCAGCCTCCAGATCTTGACTGCTTGAAGCTTCGATTTGGCCCATGTTTGGGTCCTCCTCGGGGACCCTTTGTCTGGTCGCCCGGACATTGTTCTTAGATGTATCGACCATTTACATGTCAGTCTATGTGTAGGAACCATCGATGCTAAATTTCACTTTCAAACCATCTCCCAAAACTCCATTACAAAACACTACGACACACTAGTTTGACTTCGACTAGTTTCCGGACGTCTTGGACGTTGTTGGACATTTGAGCTCCAAACTCTTCCAAAAACTATATACTTCCTATAAAAACTATTATTAACATATTTAGGACTTTAAAACCCCATGAAACAAGTGTTAGGCTCTAGAGTCACCTAGCTCATTTTAGGGGCGTTACACACATACCCCTACCGTACTAAATAAACTCCTAAAGTCACCCTATTCAATATTAATTTACTTGTCCTTCATTTTACTTGAGGGAAAAATATCCTTAACCGACATTAGATCATGTGAGATAAACATGGAATTCAGTGTCTTGAAACCCCACATCGAAAGAAGGTGGTCTACTTGCCAAGGTAGAACCAAAACATGAACATAATATTCTAGGTGGATCCAATAGCTAGTATCCTATGGGGGAAACATAGTTCAAGAATTAGTAAATATATTTGAGACCCATAGTTCCACATTACATGGCATCCTCTATATCATGAGAGTCATTGTGAACCTACCTTCAAACTAGGGAAGGAACACTTCTCATATCTAGTACATTGGTGCTAAGATAAAGTCCCTTTTTGAATAACCTTTAAGTCATCATTAATCATAAAACTCATCATAGTCAATAGGAGATAAACTCCTCATATAAACATGATCATAAGCTCTTTAGGTTTAGATGAGAATTTCCTTTCATCACAACTTCATTTGTGAGATTAACATATATAATCATAGTGTGTGAGGCAAGAAGATAAACATCATAAACTTGCATCATCAAATCCTTACCATAATCCCCCATTTAGCATATTCATAGGCCAACATATATGCATAGAAATATCATACATAATTCAATTTCATAGCTACATCAATTTATTGGCCAACATCAATATAATAGAGAAATCATGACTTTAGAATTCTTACCTATTTCTTCCAAGAATTTTCCTCAAGAACTTACATCCAATTCATCAAAATCTTTTAATAATATAGTGAATTTCACAATAACATATCCAATCCCAACCATCCTAGTCATGTACAAGACCAAATCAAAGTTAGGGTTAAGGGAAAGGGCTCATTTAAGAGTTTATTCAAGTTATAGTTCCAATCCCAACATTTACATGACATTAACTGATTGATATAACATGAACAAATCCATTATTTAGAGAAGAAACATGATTCACACGAAAAAACACAATTACATATCAATTAACCAACAAATACATACTCAATTAACCATAGAGAATCATAGGTTTTCATCATTAGTCACAAATCTCAAGTTTAGAAGAAAACCCGTTTGTAGAGTAAAAATCATAGGAATTGTATTTTTAAAAATCGTCTTTGAAAGGACCTTTTGGGAAAGGAATCTCAAGAGTGAAGAACCCATGCCTTATTAATGATTATTCTGGAATTTTAATATAAACCTTTTATTCTTTGTCTTCTTCCTCAAGCTTTTGTTGTTCTTCTATGATGGTTGAATAAGAGAGAGTTTTTAGTGAGACGAGAGGGATTTGTTAATTAAATTTGGAGTGCGTGAAAGCGATTTAAAATTGAACTCAAACCATTATAAACTTGTCCCTTAAAATACCCAAAAGGCCTCTCACTTAAATGGGTCTTTTGTGAAGTTGAATTGACTTAAACACGACGCGGACGAATCTGGAAAGTTGTTGCGCGTCGTGGGGGCAATTTCACATTTATTTTTGAAAATCCCAGTTGAGGCAGTGGACCTTGTGGAGGATCCGCGTCACGAGGAAACTTTTTGTCTTTCTTGTGTTGGATGAGCGACGCGAGGTGGTTTAAAATCATGGCTTCTGCAAGCTTCTTTGGCAGCTTGCTCGCCAATGTTCGGGTCCTCCTCAAGGACCCCTCGAATCGCCCTAAGGGAGTCGTTACTGATCTTTTGGACCCTTTATATTATATTTTACCTAATTTAAGTAATTTTACAAGTTTCCAACTTCATTTGATAGTCCCAAACCTTCACCAAACATAGGGACGTCAATTAGTTAAATTTATCTAGTATACGGACATCAAGGTATTTCTTAGTCGTTTTGGATCTATCTTTTTTTAATTTAGTTTAATAAATTAGTATATCCCTCAAAAAAGAATTTTAACTATTATTTAAAAGGTTAAGCTCTAGTATAAGTCATGGAACTTCCGGAGTCTTACACCTTCCCACATTGGGAAGGGACACCTCTCATAACTAGTTCACTCGGTACTAAGCTAAAGTCCCTTTTTGAAATGTAGTTAATCCTTTATTAATCATCATAGCTTAGTATAGGCCATATTAGACTAACCCCTTGTATATCATAATGATTAGCTCATTTAGAATTGTATGAGAACTTCCTTTCAATATAACCCTCATATGTGAGATTAACATATTATCATCATCATGTAATGGTAAGGTACACAATTGATCCATAATCAACATTATATCATAATACCTTAATAATAATCTCACAATACATATAATCAAGACATTTCAATTACATTTATCATACCACCACCCATATAATCTAATCACAGTTAATACTTCCTGTTAACGTCATCATCAAGTACAATCCTTCAAAATTGAAGGATTCAAGATCATAGGTATTACCAATAACCTTCACAAGCATTCTTCAATGGTCATACAATTAACCAACCATATTCACCAATTAATAGACTTAATAACATAATATTATTGTAAATAACACAAGAACTGAGTCTATTGCATCATCGCTATTCAATTCAACATAAATTCATAACCTAGGGTTAGGAAATAGGGTCATTTCATGATCTCTTATATAGAACTAGGTCTAACATGAAGAAATACAATAATTCACCAATAAGAAATCATATTTTATCCATAATAATCATAATAAACCAAGAAAAATACAATTTGAAAGATCAATTTCGGATTAGGAATGAAACACATGTTTTATCATCTTTTGGATATCATATTTGAAGATCCCTTTGGGGAAAATAATGTCAAAGGAGAAGATCTTCCATACCTTAGCTATTAATGAAGATTGATCGAGAGAGTTGAATCTTGTAGACCTTGTGACTTTGAATTGATCATCAATGGAGTCTTGGGGAATAGAGAGAAAGTATAGAGACAGAAGAAGATTTTGAGTTTGCTAATTGAAGTGTGTTAGGTTAGTTTAATGAGTGTTACGTCTTTATATAGTCCCTTAAGTAACATAATTAGGCACCCATAACACTTAATTACAAATCTAAGCAACTAACTAATTAGAAGACTCAACTTAAAACTTAATAGTGAAAACCAGGCCTGACCTACGAGGCATCGACCTATGGTCCGTAGGTCAGTCTACGCCACCTTAATGAACATCCGTAGTTTGTATCAGAGATCTGGTTTTCGGCCACTTTTTGAAATTTGCTAAGTCTTTACCAATGAAGCCATCGACGCCTCGTCGATCACCCAACGGCTCGTCGATTGGTCTCGTAGGTAACCACTGTCATTTGACAACTTTTGGTCATTTTGGAAGGGTCCTCCTCAAGGACCCTTGGGGTGATCCTTGGGGAGTCGTACCCAGACATTTCGACCCTAAAAAACTACGTATTCACCTTCCCAAAATTTTTTATTTAAATCCGACTCTTCAAACCCCATGAAACATGCCAAGGCACACTAACCTCTATTTCACAATTCACCGGACGTCATGGATATTTTCATAACGTTTTGTCTCTAAAACTTCCTAAATGATTTATATACATTATTTTAGGTCTTAAAATTGTGTTCTATGTCTTTGTTCAACATGTGAGGCTCTATCTTAGGTCTTGGACTACCATAATGTTACATAATGCCCCCTTAGGAACATTCGTCCCCAAATGACATTAAAATAGGGAGAGAATGACTCAAGACTAAAAACTAAACTAACAAAACCATATTATAAAATGTATCACAGTTCAAACCTACATAACAACATGGCATTTACACATAGAAACTCAAATCACAATTTAATATACATAAGAGTTCAACAACACAACATGAGGAATATCCTTCTCAACATTAACATGAGCTCAACATGATCATCAAGACACATATGCCAAACTTTCTTACATCATATTAACACGATCAATGCTACTTCTCAAAGGAAACAATACACCAAATCCGAAATAAGTGCAAATCAAACAAAAAGAGCATTTTGACATGAAACTCATTTTAGCATAAACCCTTTTTATCATATATGTACATATTTTGCAAAACAAGTCAAATTCAAATTTATTAATTGTTTTCATTATAATTGGAAATAACTAACATTAGTTAGGAAAAACATTAGGATAACGGGACTTCATGTCAGACTTGGCCTGCCATGTTGCCCCTTCAACTAGGTGGTTTCTTTATAACACCTTTACGAAGGCCACCTCCTTGTTCCTGAACTTCTTAACATGTCTACGAAGGATCTCCATTGGAAGCTCTTCATAGGAAATACTATCATCCATACCTTACCCTTCAATAGAAAGTATGGACATGGTATCACCAATAAACTTAGTTAGCATGGATACATGGAATACCGAATGAATCGAAGGTAGTTCACTAGGTAGTCTCAATTCATATGCAACCTTTCAGACCCTTTGCGAAAACTCATAGGGACCCACATATCAGGGACTTAATTTCCCCTTTTTGTCTAATCTTATCACACCTTTCATAGGTTAGGTCTTCAAATACACCTTATCACCCACTTCAAATTAAAGACTCTTCACCTATTATCAGCATAGGACTTTTGCCGACTATAGGCTGTTTTCAACCTATCCCTTATCACACGAACTTTCTCCAAATCTTCATAAACTATTTTGCGACCACGGATTGAAGACTCACCAACCTCAAACCACCCAACCGAAGATTTACATCTCCTAGCATAAAGTGCTTCAAATGGAACCATGGAAATACTCGAATGGTAGCCAATATTATAGGAGAACTCAATCAACGACAATTGATTGTCCCAACTCCATTTGAAGTCTATCACACAAGATCTTAGCATATTATATAGGTTTTGAATAGTACGCTCTGCTTGCCTATACATTTAGGGATTAAAAAAATCAGTTTTAAGCTTCACTCTAATGCCCAAACCTTTTTGAAAATACCTTCAAAAACAAAAGTGAACTGAGAAACTCTATCCGATATGATGGACAACGGGATCCCATGAAGAATCACAATCACATCAATGTAGATCCTTGCATAATATTCTATCGCATAAGTAGACTTAACGGGATTAAAGTGAGTGAATGTTTTCATCCTATCCCTTATTACACAAACTTTCTCCAAATCTTCATCGAATTCACAAAGGATTTCACTCAAAATTCGTGAAAAGATCATAACTAAAGTAAGTTTTCTTTTACTCTTGGGATTCTTCCCCCAAGAGGCTCCTTCAACTATAGTTTCAGACTACATCAAGACTAGGGTTTCAATCTAGACATGGATTCTCTTTTCAAAACAAAATCATTGTTCACTTGTGATGAATTACGATCTTTAATTGTTTATTTTATTATGGAATAACGGCTAATTGTTGATAATTACTTTACAATCCCTTTGATCCCTTAATCTTCCCCCAAACTCATGAACCTTGAAATTTCCATCGTAATTAAGAAGGATGATGAGTTTGTGGATTATGTAGATTTATATTAACCATGTGTTACTCCTTGAATTTTCCTTTATTATGTGTTTATTATGTGTTCTCGGATAATGGAAGTACGAAGGATCATGAAAATGGCAATGAGGTAGGAAGTTGGATTCTTTCTTGGGTTCAATTATGCAAGATAAGTTACTTAGATAGTGATGCTTGTATTTCTAATGAGTTATGCTGATGTTCATGAGTAGTATCCCCTATCCTTAACCCCAGACCTGTGAATTCATTATGAAGTATGTAATCTTGTTATTATATGATTCTTATATGATTGAATGTATATTCTCATGACTATAATAAAAAGTTAAGTGAAAGGTTTAATAACTTGTTATTATGTATGAGCTAGTATGTTGAGATGTTTGCATAAGGGCCTAGTTAGGTAAGTGCGAACTTATTAGATGATGAAGATGGTTTTAAGAAGGGAATAGATGCTTAGCACAGAAAGGGCATGAGTGCATGTAAATGAGATGGAGGTCTCACGTTTAGTAAGTTCGGCCTCCCACATGGGCTTTCTCAAGTTTAGTAAGTCCGAATTCCCAAGTTATGTGTTGTCTCATGAGATGGGGACCTCCAAACTAGTAAGTTAGGGTTCCTAGTAGAAATCTCCTTGACCTTTAAATATGTGACCACATAGGACATATAGATTAGTGAATCCACCGAGATAGCTCTGTACAAAAGGTTGCACCTTAGGCATGTGTTGACCCTCTCTTTTTGGTGTGGGAGTAGAACACGGATTCCATGTAGCTCACATGGTCTCATGTCGGTTATTGCATTCCTTTCACTAATGTAAAAAGTTAAATGAACAAATTAGTATGTGAACTCTTTTTAGGGTTGTCTTACAGGATACTACATAGTGTGAGGGACGGTATGCGACTTCTCTTACACATTGCACATGTGGGATCCTAAGGGATGGTTCTACTAGTGTTCTTTTATGATTATGATTATGATTATGATTATTTTGATAAGCTATGAGAAGAATTGATGTATTAAGAATGTCATGATGAATTATGAGAATATGTTGCAAGTATGAAGTGAGTTGCTAATTGTGATACTCAGCTTTGGATAGGGTTTTGGGATTCTAACTTTGCCATTGTAATAGTATTTCTTAAGTAGTCTACATGTTGGGTTGATATGATATTAAATGGACTTACAATGCTTACTCTATGTGCATGTTGAGTTAAATTGATAGAAAACATGACTGTGAATAAAATGTCCTTTTCTCATGCATTGACGATTTTTGTGCATAGAAGACATACTTAGTACGTGTGATGTACTAACCAATATTTCTCCCCTTTTCCCCAAACCTTTGAGGAAACCTTTGAGGTTCCGGTCATGAAGAGTTCGTGGCCAATTTTCAAGGAAGACTTGGATCTTTTCCCAAGTCATGGGTGAGTCCTCATGTCCTGATATGTTGCCATGATCCAATCTAGACATGATGTTGTTTACTTTTAGAGACATTTATTCTCTCTTTTATCATTGAGACATTTATTGTTAGCCTATAATGATGTACTGTTTATGTATTGTCTATGTACAAACATTTGTACTCTTGTACATGTTTTATATGTGAGATGAGACTTTAGACTCTTATATGATTTGTTATGATGAAAGAGAAGTCTATGTAAACTTCATATGCAAGGAGTTTATGTGAACTCAATATACATAATATGTGATAAGTCTTAGTAAACTTCAATACATAAAGTTTTAAATTTTCCCCATTTTTGACCCATTATGTGCTATGCTGTATTCTAAGGGCTAGTCTTAGTCCTCTTCAAGGATGACGACTCCGTTAACGACTATCAGGTACATTGGGTCATTACAAACATGGTATCAGAGCATTAGGTTGGGTTATCTTAGGATTTATATTTCACCAAACCACTTCTATGTAGGGTATATTCATAGTTGTGAAGCGCGGCCCACATATGAATGAGAGACTATCTAATGCTTAGACACTTTCGCTCAATTGTTATTCCATAGTCGCTCCTAAGACTCTTAACTTTATATACCCCTTTCTTATAATCCTTTTATTATTCCTATAGGCACTGAGTACTAGAAGGAGCAATGCTCGACGGGTCGATGAGGTAAATATGAATGAGGCGGTTCCCCCTCAAGCTCCTCAAAACCCTTAAGTTCCTATTGAAGAAGGGGCTATATCTAATGTTTAGATTAGGGCGGCTAATCATAGCTTTACTCATGTGTTCGCTACCAAGATTCTCAGGATTCAAGGGTGCAAGTGAACCCAAATGCTAACACCACCCCTTGAAGTATTAGGTATTTTACAAGGATGAATCCCCTACATTCTATGGTTCTAAGGTGGACGAGGACTCACAAAGGTTCATTGATGAAGTGATCAAATTTCTTGATGCTATGGGTCTCAAGAAAAGGCGGAACTGGCTACTTACCAACTGAAAGTTGTGGCTCAAGTTTTTATGAGCAATGGAAGGATGAGAGGCCCTTTAGAGAAGGCTGGATTAGTTGGGCATCCTTGATAGGTTATTTCCCTTGGAATTAAGGGAGAGGAAAATGCAATAATTCATCAACCTTCGTTAACATGGAATAAGTGTAAAGGAGTATAGCCTCAAGTTCACTTAACTTCCAAAGCATGTTCCTACTGTGGTTGCGAATTCTAGGTCTAAGATTGACAAATTCGTTATGGGGATATTAAACCTTTTGGTTATTGATGTAGGTCGGCTATGTTTATTCCTAGCATGGACATCTCTAATCTCATGGTTCATGACGAACAAATTGAGGACCAAATCAAGCAAGTTGGTGGGGATTTGAAGAAGACAAGAACCAAAGATGGGAATCCTTCTAAGACTAGATATGAGGTTCAAGACAAACGAAGGTTCAATAAGAGGTTCTCCAATCAATGTCCTCCTAATACTTCAAAGGTCAACAAGAGTGAGGTGTCAACTCCCAAGACTCAAGAGGTAAAGGGTTGTGGTTCTTATGTAGAGAGGCTTGTTTGATCAAAATGTGGTAGAAAACATGATGGTAAGTGCCTAGTTGGCACAGGAAATTGCTATGGTTGTGGAAAGAGTGGTCACATGAAGATAGATTTCCCTATGATGAAAGCTCAAGAAAGGGAAAATTCTAAAGCACAAGCAAATGCTCCAAATCCTAATGCTCCTAAAAAGAATCTCTTTTATGCTCTCCAATCTCGAGTTGATCAAGAGACCTCACCGGATGTGGTTACCGGTATGTAACAATTATTTTCCTTTAATGTATATGCTTTATTGGATCCCGAATCTATATTATCATTTGTGACCCCTCTAGTAGCCATGAAATATGACATACTACCCGACATATTAGATGAACCCTTTTCCGCTTCCACCCCAGTGGGTGATTCCGTGGTGGCTAAAAGAGTCTGCAAAGGTTTTCCTATTTCCTTGTCCAATAGAGTTACATTAATTGACTTGATAGAATTTGATATGCTAGATATTGATGTCATATTGGGATGGATTGATTGCAAGCTTGCTTTGACTCTATTGAATTGTCATATCCGGGGAGCACCCTCCATACATACAAGCCCATAGTCATCATTCATCGCATTGTCATAGGTAAATTTAGCGGAAAATATAAAACATCCATAACACATCATATGCTAGAAAATTACTTCATATATATATATATATATATATATATATA
>NC_028644.1:45581595-45788834 GCF_001406875.1 Solanum pennellii
ATATATATATATATATATACATACAATATCATCATACATAGTTAAAGACACTAGTCTCTTTTTTCCAACCTAGACTCAACATCATCAAAAATTTTTAGGGACACGGCTCTTATAACATAATACATAAGTACAATATTAAAGGACTTTACAGTAAACTAGACATAAGACATCCTTGGACTTAAGGATTTCCGTTCCTTGATCTTGGTAATCACATATCAAGATCCTCATTAATGACATCCTTTAAGCATCCATAACCTACAATTTGTGTAGAAGTAGATAAGAATGGAGTTAGTACAAGAATGTACTAAGTATGGCAACAATGCAAAAACATGCATTTAAAAGGGACATTTTACTTGAAATCATACTTCATGTCTTTTTGACAAAATCTTCATAAAAAATTTATACAATATCAATTATATCATTAACATACTTCATATAGACATATTCAAAATCCAAACATCATAGAAAATCACACATAGAATTTAAGCCATATTTGGGGTCACTTTACAACGAGTCCCTCATGCTTTACAGTGAGCGTTTTCCTCTTTACAGTGAACTTCCTCTTTTTAACTCATTAACCTCCCAAGTAACCCCCTAGTGATACTTGGTGCAATACATCACCTTATGGTCACAAGGAAAACCATACATACAACTTACACAAGTCATCATATATCATCATAGAAGTATAGCACTTTACAAGAGACCTTCCAGTCAAGACCATAAGGCATTACAGTGAACTTTACTTATAATTCACATATACCATTTTTTTCACATAGAACATTATAACACCTCACTCACAATCCCAATCTAAGTACTCTAGTGTTATGTACATGTGAAGCTTCATAACCTCGCACATACTTAGTAATCCTATCATAAGACCACAAGCCTTAACACTCTATTTCAAGCATCCAGAATGTAATATAAACAACCTCGTTTATGACAATGAGTTCTTCATCATATATTCATTAAGACAAACTTATGCACAAAAGGATAAGACCACATCATATAGATTCATACCATGCTCACCTTGTTCAAAAGTAGAGGAATACTACAATGTCATGCATAATGAATTGTAGAGCCTTACACCAATGGAAGATGTTCTTACCTAGCCAAGTTACAACATTAACACATGCTAGCATATTAGTTGATATGACTTGCTAGATCCTATATGGCAAGCATAGTTATGAAACTTGGAGTTACATGTGAAAACCCTCTTTATGCAAAAAGGGGCATTATGGTTATTTATTATGGAAAGCCTCTTAATGCCTATTGAGACATTGTGGTTATCCACCTCATTAGTATTATGGTGACCTACCTTTCTACAATGGAAAGGGACACCCCTCAGTTTCAAGTTCTCTCGGTGCTAAGCTAAGTTCCCTTCAATGAAAAGCCTTTTATTAACTTTACTTTATAAAATGGGAAAAGGGTCTGATATACCCCTCAACTTTGTCATTTAGAGCTGATATACCCTTTGTTACTCATATATACCCCTACTTGTAAACAAATGTCTCACATATACCCTTTTCCTCTAACGGAAATGAAAAAATAATAATTTTCAATCTAAATTTTTATTATTTTTTTCTAAAAAATATAATCCCATATGAGTAAATCTAATCCTCGTCAAACATATTTTTGATTTACTTTTTTTTGTTTCAATGACTAATTTATAATTATTATTTTGATAATCAAATTTATTTATGTTTCACTAATATTCTTGTAAAACTTATTGTAGATGACCAAATTTTTTTTCGAATACGAAATTAAATTAAAATACACACAAAAAGATAGTTTAATTTTTTTTTCTTTAAACTAAGGAATGAAAGAAAAAAACAAAAAATAAGGATAAGAAACTCAAATAATTATAATAAAAGAAGTCAAAAAATAATTTATGTATGAAAAAAATTAAAATATACCTTGAACTTTTATAGAAGAATCATATATACCACTAAATAATTTTTTTAAAAAAATTATAAATAATAAATATAAATTTAAAACTAATTATTTAACTTCCGTTAAATGAAGGGTATATGTGAGCCATTTTGTAACGGTAGGGGTATATGTGAGCCGTTTGTATAACGGTAAGGGCATATATGAGCCACTTTTGTAACGAGGGGTGTATCAGCTCCAAATGACAAAGTTGAGGGGTATATCAGACCCTTTTCCCTTATAAAATTAGGCTTAGATGAGTCATTCCCTCATATTCATAGCTCATAGGTCATAGATGAGAATCCATCAACCTATATCTTGTGAGAAAGCCTTTCAAATAGACATAACATATGTAAGCACCTATCTAGATTAGGATACACTTGAGCACACCTTTCATGGCTCCTCTATCCACTAGATCTTCATACAAGTGTGTGTATACTTATATGTGAGTAAACCTTTCACATAACACATAAATGTCACACATGTTCATTTATCCATGTATAAGTCTATAGTTATAACTATATGAGACATATTTTCATATAAACATAACAAGACACTATGCACATTCATACTTGATCAGATCATATACCTAACATCATAGCATATAAGTCATATCCATAACATGTTCATACAATCTCCTATTCATGTACTTGGACGACCAATGTAGGAAGTATCCTATCAAGGCACACATGTGCACTGTATAGACATTGTCCCATACCCTTGCCCATACTAGTACAACTATCAAGTCATCCTTGTTAATGGAATATATAACATACTTCACATGCATTTACCTCACATTCATAATAGTAGACATTTAGTGAATATGAGAACAACCTTTCATTAGACACCATGACCCTTTCCTACATTGTAAGCATGCACAAGGTGTGAGTGTATGTGTACATTGGTCAACATGATCACATAATGGCTATTAATAAACACATTGAGGCAGCCACCCTCTTAGGACCATATTACACATTCAATCCTAGACCACACAACACAATTAAGCATAGGAGATAAGCTAACTTCATACTACACTTTATGACTCCTAACATTAGCTATTCGCACATTCATATAGGGGTACATGGGTAGGGGTCATCAATCCTTAACACATTATTAATGGAAGAGCCTACACATTATCTTAACATAACCATTTACATGCTTATAACACTAGCTACATAACCTAGATTCACAACTTGAATAGAAGACTAGGCACAAGTTACACATTGTGATCATCATAACAACAAACACATATATTCATCAATTTTCCTTCAAGTCCATAGTCAACACATATATAATGAAAAAAAAGTAAACACAGTCACCATAAGTGGACCATACCACACAATTCCGTACAAGGCTTCACAAACAATACTATAGAGAAGTAGAGAAGTAGAGCAATTCTTACCAAATACTTTAGCCTTTGGTCATCATTGACCATTAATACTCTTTTCATCAACAATTCTAGTATAAGGCAGTAGCTAAAGTACAATAATCATACACGAAGTCATGCATAAGCTACCACAAGACCAAGCTACAAACTAGTACAATACATCATTAGTATACTAGAAAGTAGAAGGACATAGACCATTAACCAATTTCACTTGCATGGATCATCAATCATATTTCATCAATAGTATCAATCTAGGGAAGTATCTAGAGACATAATAATCAAGTCTAACTCGTGCTTTCTCTACCCTAGAATTAAGACCATATCATGTACATTACAACATTCAATTTATAGGCTACAAGAAACTAGATCCATTCATACCAAGACTTTTTTACATTGATAATCAAGGATTCATACCCACAATTATTTCATAATATCAATCTAAGGAAGTAGCTATAATGATCTTTGCGTAATCGAAATCCAATTACAATTTGTCATAAAGTCGAGATTACAGTTAGAATGCTACATTAGGAATCCATGAAAGATAGAAGAATATAGGATAATCAAATCTTGATCCACATGGATCACATATCTAAAATTCATCCAATAACATCCAAGTAAGTCAGTAGATACGATTATCCCTACACAATCGAATCCCTCATTCATGCATAATAGAGGCAAGGTTACAGTGAACACATAGAGACATAGGCTAGACGTATTCAAATCTTCATATATTGATCCACATTGATCATTCATCAAAAATTCACCATCAATATACATAATAAACAATAGACATAAGCAATTAAACGTAATAGAATAACAATCCACCAATAACAAGCCACGATCACAATGCCCATGCATAGTCTAAATAGAGCTTGGGAAGGGACATGCGTTCACAATGCAATTGTATTCAAATTCATGTTATAACCAATAAATTATCATTGATTCATCATAATTAAGCCTTTGAAAACATTTTGAGAATGAACCCATGGCTACATTGAAGAAGAAGAAGTTTGATCATGAAATCTCTTTGAAAACTTTGAGATTAACTCTCTAGATAGAAGGATAACTAAAGATCAAGGATCACCATACCTTTAGTTAAGATAAACCCTCTGAAACTATATGAAGAATCCATGGGAATCCCTGATCCAAGCTTTTTTTGAGTTTCACCTTCAATGAAGGTTTTTAGAAAGAATTGGTTTTGGAGAAAAAATCTAATTTGTGTGAATAGGATTGGGAATGGGTTGATCACGTTTTCGATCACTTAAATACACCCAAATATAACCAAATAAATCAGGTATGGTCAGTTTAGGACGTGGGGTGAATTTCCCATTCACCCCTTAAAGGAGGCAGTCGCTAGGCAGCCTGTTTCAGCCTGCTCCAACGACAACCATCGACGCACGGTAGGTCAATCAACAAACCATATGTGGCTTCCGTCGATTGGTCTTGGGATTTTCTTTGGATGAGACTTCCCCAGGCTAAGCTTTGATCGATGAATTCACCACTAACGGGCCGTTTGTCAACAAATTGGGCGTCGTTTAGTTCAGTCAATAGGGAGTGTCTCGACAACCTTTGGGTCCTCCTTTGAGGGCCTCTTGCAGGGCCCTTAGGGAGTTATACCCGAGCATTTCAAACGTAAATATACACTTTAACATGTTGAAGACCTTCCATGCCATTTTCACCTAAAATAAACAAGTAAAACACATCCAAACATGTAAGGCACACTCAAGACATAAATGATCGTTTGAAGAGTAACTTTCGAACGTCTTAGATTTTCTTAGACATTTGACCTCAAAACTTCATCAAACTCCACAAACTACTTATAAAAATCATTATTACTCATTTTATAACTTCATAGTCTAATGACACACACATAATCACATTAAAACCCATAAGGCCCCTTAGTGACTAGTCGTCGAATGTCTTGGTCGCCCCTTGACTTTTGACTTCCAAATGACTTCAAGTCACCCAAGAATAACTTCAAGCACTTAACTAACATGTTAACAATTTTATAGGAACAAGTTAGAATCTAGACATCCTAACTCATTTTGGGGGTCTTACAATATCCCCACTTGGGAACATTCGTCCTCGAATGACTCTTATAACACTTTAATCACAACAAGGACTTCAATGAATCATAGAGAAACTAATAACTTTCAGAACATCATCATAGATGTTAATGCACCAAACTTACAAGGAACACAACTTCAAACCATTTAGCACACAATTAAACATAAGCAAGCAAAAAACTTATTTACTCACTCTTTAATACATCAAAAACATAAGCTCTTATCATTTTCATAGGAGGAAAATCCTTCTTCTAATCATAACATGGCCTTTATATTTCATATTATTAAAATTTTATCATGAAACCATCTTTAAGTCACACTTGGGTAGATTCAACCACACTCAATAAACAATTAGGAACTCATACTTCGATGCACATATACTTGAGTCAATTGAATTAACAAGGATCATTATTAGTTAGACCTAGTGCTATGAGGGTCATACTCAACCATGTCATGCTTAGTTGTGTCCATGGAGGAATTTCCTTCTTCTCAACACACTTACATGTCTCATGATTTCATACATAAGCAAATGCACAAAGTTCAACCTTACTGTAACATGAGAATTTCTCAAATTTGAATCATGGAATGCTCAAACATCCTTCCTAGTGAAGTCAAAATGGTAAATTACACCACACACATCACACCATCACAAAGTCATTTCACAACATTTCAATTTCTAGCTTAATATTAGCTTTCATAAACAGACATCATTCAGGGAAAGTCTTACAATTTATGGGCACACACAAGAACAATAGCTAGACACGCCTTCACTTTCCAAAAGTGAACCTACAATCATGCTTTCCTAATCATAAAAGTCACATTGTTTTCAAATGACTCATCATTTTCATTTTAAGGAGACTCAAATTTTTCATTATAAGGCTAAAGCTTGCACATAGTAACTGACTTCAAACATGCTTCTTACCTTATCTCTTGAAGTTAAATGCACAACTAGCATATCAAGGTGCACAATCAACATGAGAAAACCATTAAGTTAATAAAAATTTCTTTTCAAGTAATTTCAAATCTTCAAAATACTTTTAAGATAGTGTCAATCATTACATACCAAACATATAGAGGTCATACAGTTTATACTTTAGACAAGACTCCTATAATGAACATGCTTACTAAGAATTCATTAGATTCAAGCTCAAGCAAAATAGAAGGACAAGATAGAAATGTCTACAACCTTAATATTCATATCACCATCCCCTACTTATGGTAAACCCAATTTAGATAAACTAAACCCATACTCAAGAGGATCTTAACTTACCAACCTTCATTTTCATCACTTAAAAGTGATTACCTCTTGGAATTACAGTAAGTAAACCAAGTCATTTTAAACCTTATCATCTATGAAAATTATCACAAAATTTTCAAGTTAAGTTGTACTCTTCACAACATGAGGTTTTCAACAATATAATAGACACAAAGGTCATACAACACTAGGGGAAAACAACAAGGAGACTTAACCATATGGACTCTTCCTTTTCATTCCACCTTACAGTAAGGTGACTTCGAGGTCATTCAAACCCACATTATCACCCTACGAAGACAAACATGCCACCCTCACTCCTAGAATCAAGCCTATACCAAAGACTTCAATCCATGTAAAGCAATCATGAAGATGCACACATATACAAAGGGCAACATCGAACACTTTTAAACACACATACTTAGGCAACATGCACCTTTACCATTTAACATATTCCTAAAGCATTTCAAGCTCAAATCATATCATTAGGCTACCATCATGCAAAACCATATAGTAGAACACCATTCCAGAAAGAAACTCATTTTCACCATAGCAACTCCTAGCATGCTTTAACCACATCATGACATATAGTTCTCAACATAACATGCTATTTCACATAGGTCTCATATATAGCCACAACGAACATCATATCAACATAACATTGCAAAATTCACCTTCACACATACTCATTAAACCATAAAATAAAGATAAGCATCAAAACTCACATTTTCTCCATCAAGCATAGAGATACAATCTCATCTAAGTAATAACATCTAAAAGATCTCCGGACATGAAAACATAAGAGAGGGATCTTATAAAGTTAAGTTCTATGGTACGACATGAGAAAAGTAAAGAAGGAAAACTCTATCTTCCTATAGCCGCTCGCTCATTGATGTGTCACGATTAACACCGATGATCGAGACTTTACTAGATGTGGCAATATGAGACTTTTGGAACCTAAAACCAGTTTCATAAACCTCATACTCTGATACCACATTTGCCACATCCGAGGAGCACCCCCTAGAAGTAACATGGTTTACTTGACCTCTCGCCGGTCTTATAAAAGCCCATAGTCGTCATTCATCGCATTGTCATAGGTAAATTTAGTGGAAAATTTAAAACTTTCATAGCACATCATATGCTAGAACATTACTTCATATATATATATATATATGTATGTATATAAATATCATCAGACATAGTTAAAGACTAGTCTATTTTTGCCATCCTAGACTCAACATCATAAGAGTACTTTAGGGACATGACCCTTATAACATAATACATAAGTATAATATTAAAGAAATTTATGGTAAACTATACATAGGACTCCTTGGACTTAAGGATTTCCTTTCCTTGAACATAGAATCACATATCAAGCTCCTCACCAGTAGAGACATCCTTTAACCATCCATAACCTACATTTTGTTAAAATTTAGAGAAGAATGGATTTAGTACAAGAATTCACTAAGTATGACAACCAGCAAAAACATGCACTTAAAAGGGAAATTTTATATGAAATCATACTTCATGCCTTTTTGAGAATATCTTCATAAAACATTGATACAATAGCAGTTATATCATTCACATACTTCATATAGACATATTCAAAAGTCAAACATCATATAAAATCATACATAGAATTTAAGCCACTTTTGGGGTTACTTTACTGTGAGCCCCTCAAGCTTTACGGTGAGCATTTTCCTCTTTACAGGGAACTTCTTCTTTTAACTCATTAACCTCCCAAGTAACCCTCTAGTGATACTTGGTGCATTGCATCACCTTAAGGTCACAAGGAAAATGTAACACTCCGAAAATTCCATGACTTAGACTATAGCTTAATGTATTTAATAATGCTTAAATGAGTTTCCCAGAAAATATACTTCTCTAGTGAAGAGCCTATTAGGTTTTATGAAATATGTATTAAGATACATAGGCATCCCATTGTCCAGTATTTAGTAATATTGGGAATGTTAGATAATATTTGCTTAAGGGTGTTTGCCAATTTTTATGAATTAACAAAACATAGAATACAACTTGATGCTCAAATGCCCCAATCCATGCTTCTTTAGGAAGTGTACCTGCAATGAAGACCCTAGGCTAAAATTCGTAATCAATCAGCAAACACATTAGGTATGAGGCATCCAAGTGTTAAGCCTAGGTACCATAGTACATAACTATTAAAAATGATCATGTAGATTAAGCAGTTCCCAAGGACATAGTGAGGATCATTAGGACAACAAGAAAGGCACATCAAGCACATGTGATGTTGGCCGAGAGACAAGAAGACAAGCCCAACCGATTCGGTTAGGCCGTTGGGAGGCAGGTGCACAGTAGTCCAAGCCACATGGGGCCAAGATTCCTAACAAGTACTAGGACCTAACTAACTTACCTTACTATCTAACTAACTTAGGACAAACAAAAATAAACTAAGAAGTGCACCCGACAACCTATGACCTAACCGGGTGACACTAGCCAAGAAACTAACTAAAGAAACATCATAGTTCCTAACCTAGGATGGTCCATAGGGATTAATGATGGTCCTAATGACTTAGGGTTACTTTAGTAATTACCCTAGGTCACTTCATCAATTAAATCAGCAACTTAATTAGTTAATTTCAATCCTAGTAGAAACCCGAGACCCTAAGTCAAATGTTCTCCTAGTTCTAGTAAATTTAGGAGGGGCGTTTTAGGTAATTTAAGTGAAGGGTCTTTAGTGTAATTCTTGGGACGCCTATATACTAATATTAGGTCAGTTTTAGACCACATTTACACGTCCCAAATCATAATCAAACGAAATTATCTTAAACTCTCAAGAAGACTCGCTTTTTCAAAACTCCATTAAAGAACAAGAAAAGCTTAAGGAAGAAGCCGAAGGTTTTGAAATTTCCAATCATGATTTCGTGGATTCTTTATCTGTAAAGTATGGGTTTTCACTCATGGTGTTCCATTCCCTAAGAGTTCCTTTCAAGATAAGTTTTCAAGAATTTCAAATACTAGGGTGTTTACTCTACAAAACGGATTTTCTTCCTAACCCTAGAATTATGTTTTTCAATGAAAAGTAAATGCTTTCCATAGCTAATTTCACACGAATTGTTGAGTATTTGATTTATAATGTTTTAATAACGTTTGATACATGATATTTGTCTAAGTGATGGTTTCGAATGGGCTGTTTATTGTATTTGATAACGTGTAAACATTAGGATTGGGATTAAGACTTGAATGAACCCTTTAATAACCTGTTTACCTTCTCGTATGTTATGCATTGATTTTGTACATGATTTTATGAGTTGTTCTTGATTACGTCATTGAGTATTTCACTAAGTATTATTATGCATATTGTATGATGAATCTGGTTCTTGGAAACAAGAGGTACGTCTTCTAAAATTGTGATTACTCTAAGATGTTTATGTTAGCCTATAAGTTTTGATGCTATGTTATGAGAAGTATGTATGATGATTCTATGTGAATATTTTGTCTATGAATACGTAAACTGTGAGATCATGATAAGAACACGAATATGCAATTTTATGATATTCCTTATATGCTTTACACAAGGTTATTATGTTATGTTAATCTCACAAAAGAAAGGTTACGATGAAAGGAAAGTTCTCATCTAATCTAAAAGAGCTCATAATCATGTTACATAGAGAGATAATCTCCTATGACCTATGATAAGTTTATTATGAAAAACAAATTAAAGGTTATCTCAATAAAAGGGACTTAAGTTAAGCAACGATGAACTAGATATGGGAAGTGTCCCTTCCCTAGGGGAAGGTAGGTTCACAATGATTCTCATGAGATTGAGGTTTCATTGTAATGTGGACCTATGGGTCTCTAATACATCTCCTAGTTCTTGAACTATGTTGCCACCATAGGATACTAGTTAGTGGATCCACCTAGAAAGCTATGTCATGTTAGGTTCTACTTTGGTAGGTAGACCACCTCTTTTCGGTGTGGGGAAGACACCGGATTCCATGTTTAGATCACATGGTCTATGTCGGTTAGGCATATGTTCCATCATGTAAAATGAAAGACAAGTAAGTGAACGTCGACTAGGGTGACTTGAGGAGTTTGCTTAGTATAGGTAGTAGTATGGGACGCTACCTACACATTGCACAAGTTGACTCTAAGGGAAATCCTAGGAGATTGTTCTTAAGTAATATGATGATATGAAAGATATATTTTTATGATATATGATGTTACTCTTACATGAATGTTGGCTATTATGATGAATATGTTATTTGGTTATATTGCTATATGAAGTGATGACTAATTATGTTAAAAGTTATATGAATCAAAGTTTTACTTGTGGTCTCCTATCTTATCTATTTAGTTGTGTGGTGTTATGGGGATTCACATGACCATTACACAAGTCATCATATATCATCATAGAAGTATAGCACTTTATAAGACACCTTCAAGTCAAGACCATAAGGCATTATAGTGAACTTTACTTATTATTCACATACACCAATTTCACTTCACATAGAACATTATAACACCTTACTCAAAATCCAAATCTAATTCCACTAGTACAATGTAAATGTGAAGCCCCATAACCTCACAAATACTTAGTACATATATTATGAGACCACAAGCCTTAACTCTTTGTTTCATACATAAACAAGGTCATATAGACAACTTCATTTATGCCAATAACCTTCATCACATAATCATTAAGACCAACTTATGCATATAAGCACAAGACAACATCATATAGATTCATACCATTGCACGTTCATAACAAGTAGACAAATACTACAAAGTCATGCATAAGGAACTTATACATAGACACATGCATTAGAACACCTTCCTGGAACTCCCTAAGAAGCTAATTGTGCAATGTATAGGTAGGTTAGTTACTTCCACCTATCGTAAGTAACCTCCCTTAGTCCTAGTTAGGGTCCTATTTATTTACTTACATTGTCTATTTTACTTTAGGGAAACTATAGCCTTAACCCACACTAAGACCATGGGTGCTAAACATCGTATTTGATTTTGTAAAGCCTTACAACAATGGAAGGTGTTATTACCTAGCCAAGGTAGAACATTAACACATGCAAGCATATTAGTTGATATCACTTGCTAGATCCTATAGTGCACGCATAGTTATGGAACTTGGAGGTAAATGTGTAAACCCTCTTTGTGCCAAATAGGGCATTATGGTTATTCACTATGGAAACCCCCTTTATGCCTTTTGAGGCATTGTGGTTATATACATCATGAGTATTATGGTCAGCTACCTTCCTACAATAGGAAGGGACACCCCTCATTTTCAAGTTCTCTCAGTGCTAAGCTAAGTACCCTTAATTGAAAAGCATATTACTAACTTTACTTTATAAAATTTGGCTTTGGAGAGTCATCCCCTCATATGCTTAGATCATAGGTCATAGATGAGAATTCATCAACCTATATCATGTGAGAAACCCTTTCACATAGACATAGCATATGTAAGCACCTATGTAGTTTAGGATACACTTGAGCACACCTTTCATGGCTCCTCCATCGACTAGATCTTCATACATGTGTATGTATACTTATATGTGAGTGTAAACCTTTCATATAACACATAAATGTCACACATGTTCATTTATCCATGCATAAGTCTATAAGTATAATTACATGAGCAATCCTTTAATATAAACATACAAAGACACTGTGCACATTCATACTTTATCATATAATATGCTTAACATCATAGAATATAAGTCATAACATGGTCATACAAGCCTATTCGTGTACTTGAAAGATCAACGTAGGAAGTATCCTATCAAGGCACACATATGCAATGTATAGACAAGGTCCCATACCCTTGCGCATACTAGTACACATATCAAGTCATCCTAGTTAATGGAATACATAACATACTTCACATATATTTACCTCATATTCATAGTAGTGGGCATTTAGTGAATATGAGAACAACCTTTCATTAGACATCATGACCCTTTCCTACATTCTAAGTATGCATAAGGTGTGAGTGTATGTGTACATTAGTAAACATGATCTTATAGTGGCTATTAATAAACACATTGACGCAGCCACCCTCTTAGGACAATATATTACACCTTCAAGCTTAGACCACACAACACAATTAAGCACAGGAGAAAAGCTAACTTCATATTACAATTTAAGACTCCTAACATTATCTACTCACACATTCACATAGGGGTACATGGGCAGGGATCGTCAATCCTTAATACATCATTAATGGAAGTGCCTCCACATTATCTTCCATAACCATATTCATGCTTATAACACTAGCTACATAACCTAGATTCACAACTAGAATAGAAGACTAGGGACAAGTTACACAGTGTGATCATCATAACCACACACTCATATATTCATAAATTTGTCTTCAAGTCCATAGTCAACAGATATATAATGACAATAAAGTAAAGACCGCCACCATAAGTGGACCATACCACACAATTCCATACAAGGTTTCATAAACAATACTATAGAGAAGTAGAGCAATTCTTACCAATCCTTTAGCCTTTGGTCATCATTGACAATTAATACTGTTTCATCAACAATTCAAGTATAAGGCATTGTCTAAAGTACAATAATCAAATATGAAGCCATGCATAATCTACCACAATACCAAGCTACAAACTAGTACAATACATCACTAATATACTTGAAAGTAAAAGGACATAGACCGTTAACCAATTTCACTTGCATGGATCATCAATCATAATTCATCAATAGTATCAATCTAGGGCAGTAGCTAAATACATAATAATCAAGTCTAACTCGTGCTTTATCTACCCTAGAATTAAGATCATATCATGTACATTACAACATTCAATTTATAGGCTAGAAGAACCTAGATCAATTCATACCAAGACTCCTTTACATTTATCATCAAGGATTCATACCCACAATTATTCCATAATATCAACCTAAGGAAGTAGCTATAATTGTATTTGCATAATCAAATACAACCACAATTTGTCATAAAATCGAGATTACAGTGAGCATGCTATATTCGGAATCCATGCTTAAAGATAGGAGAACATAGGATAATAAAAACTTGATCCACATGGATCACTTATCTATAATTCATCAATAATATCAAACAAAGGCAGTAGATACGATTATTCCTACACAATCGAATCCCCCATTCATGCATAATAGAGGCAAGGTTACAGTGAACACAGAAAGACATATGCTAGAGTTATTCAAATCTTCATATATTGATCCACATGGATCATTCATAAAAATTTCACCATCAATATACATAATAAACAGTAGAAATAAGGAATTCAATGTAATAGATTAACAAATCCACCAATAACAAGTCACGATCACAATGCCCATGTATAGGCTAAATAGAGTTTGGGAAGGGACATGGATTCACAATGCAATAGATTCAAATTCACCTTATTACCAATACATTATCATCAATTCATCATAATTAATCCTTTGAAAACGTTTCGAGAAAGAACCCATGGCTAGATTGAAGAAGAAGTTTGATCATGAAATCTCTTTGAAAACATTGAGATTAACTCTCTAAATGGAAGGATAACTAGAGATGAAGGAACACCATACCTTTATTTAAGAGAAAACATCTAAAACTAGATGAATAATCCATGTGAGTCCATGCTCCAACCTTTTCTGGAGCTTCACCTTCAATGGAGGTTTCTAGATTGTTTTGTAGGGAAAGTCTAATATGTGTGAATTGGATTGGGAATGGGTTGATCACGTTTTAGATCACATAAATGCACCCAAAAATACTAAAATAAATCAAGTAGGTTCAGGTTAGGAAGTGAGGTGAATTTCCCATTCACCCCTTAAATGACGCAGTCGCTAGGCAGCCTGTTGCAGCCTTCACCAATGACCACCATCGACGTCCAGTAGGTCAATCGACAAACCGTCTGTGGCTTCTGTCGATTGGGTCTTGGGCTTTTCTTTTGCTGAGCCTTCCCCAGCCTAAGTTTTGATCGAAGAATTACCACCAACAGGTCTATTGTGAAAAAATGGGGCATCATTTGGTTCAGTCTATTGACACTGCCAAGGCAGTGTCTCGACAACCTTTGGGTGCTCCTTTGAGGGCCTCTTGCGGGCCCCTTGGGGAGTCATACTCGGGAGTTTCCAACGTGAATATACACCTTGACATTTTTAATGTCTTCCATGCAAGTTTCACCCAAAATGAACACGTAAAACACATCCAAACATGAAAGGCACACTCAAGACACAAATGAATGTCTAAACGCTAACTTTCGAACGTCTTAGATGTTCTTGGACGCTTGACTGTCAAATTTCATGAAACTCCACACATTTCTCGTTAACATAATTATTTACTCATTTAAAAACTTCATATGGTCATGACACACACATAAGCACAAAAAACACATAAGGCCCCTAAGGTGACTAGTCGTCAAACGTCTTGGTCGCCCCTTGACGTTTGACTTCCAAATGACTTCAAATCACCCAAAAAACTTTACAACAATTAATTAACATGTTAAAAATTTTATAGGTACAACTGAGTCTCTAGACACCCTAACTCATTTTGGGTGTCTTACATGATTGTAGGACAAGGGTAGTCAAATTTCAATTTTCCAATGAACCCAATTTTTTAGTGGACAGGAGGTAATTCAAATCAAATGTGAAGATCATTTCGTGTGTAAAGCTTGAAATTTTATTGCATAAGGTTTTCTCTACCACATATTTAGAGTTAGGGATTTGAATCTGAGGTCCAACCCATAGAATCGGTACCGTAGTGAAGGAATTTCTGGTGGTCTTTCCCAATGACCTTCCCGGAGTTCATCCAAAGCGGGATATTGACTTCAACATAGATTTATTGTTGGATACACAACCTACAATCCCTCCTTATTGGATGTCCCCGACAGAGTTGAAGGAACTAAAGGCTCAACTTAAAGATTTGCTAGATAAGGGTTTTATTCAACCAAGCATATCTGCTTGTGGTGCCTCGGTATTGTTTGTGAAGAAAAAGGATGGGAATTCGAGAATGTCTATCGACTATCGTCAATTGAACTAAGTCACCATAAAGAATAAAAACTCGTTCCCTTGGATTGATGACTTGTTTGATCAACTCCAAGGAGAAAGTTGCTTTTTAAAGATTCACCTTAGGTCGGGTTATCACAAACTTTAGTGAATGTAAAAACTTGTTGAGGTCGATCGCTTTTCTTGGGCATATTGTCTCTGGTGAAGGAGTTGAGGTCAATCCGAGAAAAATTGAAGTGGTCAAAAGTTGGCCTAGACCTTTGTATCCTAC
Source organism: Solanum pennellii (assembly GCF_001406875.1). Classification (NCBI taxonomy): domain Eukaryota; kingdom Viridiplantae; phylum Streptophyta; class Magnoliopsida; order Solanales; family Solanaceae; genus Solanum; species Solanum pennellii. The sequence continues at coordinate 45,597,471 of NC_028644.1, forward strand.
AAAAATCCAAAGTTTTTTAAAGTTGGATGGTTACTATAGGAGGATTTTTTAGGGATTTTTGTCCATCGCATCTCCATTAACAGCCTTAACCCAAAAGAAGTCCAAGTTCAAAATGCCAGAATCTTGTGAAGAGAGCTTCCAATTATTGCAAGATAGACTCGCTTCCGCTCAAGTGTTGACTTTATCATAGTATACAGAAGGGTTTGTGGTTAATTGTGACACTTCCCAAGTGCGTCTAGGATGTGTATTTATGAAACATTGTAAGGTAATAGTATATGCCTATAGGCAACTCAACAAACATGAGAAGAATTACCAAACTCATGATCTTGAGCTTGCGGTCGTAGTTTATACCTTGAAAATTTGGAGACATTATATATATGGGGTACATGTTGATGTATTCACTGATCACAAGAGTCTTTAATATGTATTCACTATAAAAGACTTGAATCTACACCATAATTGATTATTATAGCTTTTAAAGGATTTGACATGAGTGTCCTTTACCATCTCGGGAAAGCTAATGTGGTGGCATATACTTTGAGTTAAGTGTGCATGGGTAGTATGACTCATATGAGTGATGATAAAAAAGAACTAGTTAAGGATATTCATAGGTTGTCCCGATTGGGTGTCCGACTAGAAGAATCTTCAAAATATGGTTTTATGGTTCTTCATAACTCTAAGTCCTCTTTAGTGGTAAATGTGAAGTCTACGCAACATCTTGATCCCCTATTGATGGAATTGAAGGGGTCGGTCCATAGAAAGAATAATAAGTCTTTCTCCAAAGGGGATGATGGGTTACTTAGGTACCAAATAAGGTTATGTGTACTGCATGTGGATGGATTAAGGGAGAGAATCATGGAATGGAACGAAAAGAGGGAAAGCCATTTTTGATGCTTCGTGCTCAAAATTCCAACAAGTCAAAGTCGAGCATCAAGGAGCGGGATTTCTAACCCAAGATATTGACATCCCCACTTGGAAGTGGGAAGATGTCAATATGGAATTTGTGGTAGGTTTGCCTCTCTCAAGTGGACAACATGACTCTATTTGGCTTATAGTGGATAGATTGACCTAGTCAGCCCGCTTCCTTCCCATAAAAGTTTCTTAGTCGACGGAGGAGTATGCTTAATTCGATGTTAAAGAAATTATGAAGTTGCATGGTTCCCTCATGTTGATCATTTTGGATAGAGGATCCCAATTCACTTCCCATTTTTGGAGATCTTTCTAAAGTGGTCTTGGTACTCAAGTAAAGTTTAGCACTGCTTTTTACCCCCTAATAGATGGACAGGTAGAGCGCACCATTAAAACTCTAGATGAAATATTGAGGTCTGGTTTGATTGATTCCAAGGGTAATTGGGGTGATCATCTACCGTTGATAGAGTTATCCTACAACAATAACTATCATGCGAGTATTGGTATGGCACCTGTTGAAGCACTTTATGGTCGGAGGTGCTTGTTTTGAAGTGGGTGAGTTTTCTCTTCTTGGCCTCGAGATAGTTTATGACGCAACGGATAAGGTTTGACTCATAAGGGAGAGGTTTAAAATGGCTTATAGTCGGTAAACTTCTTATGCTAGCAATAGAAATAGGGACCTTGAATTCGAAGTAGGAGATTAGGTCTATTTGAAAATTTCACCCATTAAAGCGGTGTTGTAGTTTTTAAAGAAGGGAAAACTTAGTCCCCATTATATGGGGCCTCTGTGAGATTTTGAAAAGGGTGGGAAAAGTTGCATATGAGTTAGAGTTGCCAATTTAATTGGCCTTGGTTCATCCGATGTTCCATGTGTCTATGCTCAAGAAGTGTATTGGTGATACGGTGTCGATTCTCCCACTAGAAGGTTTAGGGGTAAAAGAGGTTATTTCTTATGAAGATTTCTCGGTTGAGATATTGGATCTCATGTTAAGAAATTGAGGAATAAGGAATTTAACTTCGTAAAAGTTCTTTGGACGAACCACCTTGTTGAGGGTGCAACATGGAAGGTCGAGCCCGGCATGAAGTCCCCCTATCCTCATCTTTTTTCCTGCCACTCCCAGCCAAAGTTAAGGTTAGTAGTTTTCTCTTAAATGAGTTCTATGAATATTGCTGAAGTTATCATGTTTTCTAATATGTACATGTTTTGTAGAAATTCATGCCTTAATTGAGTTTTCATAAGTATGCCTCTTATAGATAGTTTGCACTTAAATGTGTAGAGTTCTATATTGATTTCATTAGAGTTGTGTTGAACGTGTTTAGTGTTGTTTTGATAAGAAATTTGCATGTCAACTCTATGAAGGTGTTCATATTGAGCTTATGGTGATATGGAGAAGGTGGTTCCTCCTTATGTGAAGTAAATGATAAGCTCTTATGTGTTATTAAATGTGGAGCAAGCTCCTATATGCTTATGCTATGTTTATATGTTGAAAGGAGTTGTAATTCCTCCTATGATCTGTGCCTCATCATGATTTTTTTTTGTCGTTGAGCTGCTAGTCTTGAGTCTACTCTTTTTTTCCAATAGAATGTTTAACGTGCCTTTCGGGGACGAATGTTGCTAAGGGGGGGGGTATTGTAACACCCGTAATTTCCATGACCTAATCAATTGCCCCACATGAATAACTAATACTTAGAACAATTCTTTAGGCCAAAAATAATGCATATAATACATTTAGGAAGTGTTAGAGACAAAATGTCAAGGAACGTCCATGGCGTCGGGGAACTAGTGAAATAGGTGCTAGTGTGCCTTGGCATGTTTGATGGGGTTTTAAGAGTCAAAATTTAATGAAATTTTGTAGGAAGGTGTGAAACATGTATTTGAATGTGTTTAGGGTATAAATGTCTGGGTACGACTCCTCAATGACCACCCTAAGGGTCCGATAAGAGGACCCTTCCCATAATGGCCAAAAACTATTTTTGGTAGTTGGCAATCGATGAGCTAATTGACGCAATGACGCTCCGTCAATGGCACCGTTGTTCCACAGTTAGACATTTTCAAAAAATGGCCAAAAACCTGGTCTCTGACCCAATTGACGGATATGTAGGACGATGGGTGCAAGGGGGCGTCGACTAACCTAAGAACCGTAGGTCGGGGTCTCGTAGGTTAGGTCTGGTTTTGGTCTGTCCATATTTAAGTGAGTCAATTATATTTTTTGGTTGCTTAGGGGGTTAATTAAGAGTTAGGTGAATGCTAATTATGTCTGTTAAGTAAGTATATTAGGCATAACCGTCATTAAACTCACCCAAGACTCCACAATTCGCAAAACCCACATCTCTCTAACCTCTCTTTTCCCAAACTCAAAACCTCCATTGAAGGAACAATAGGGATACAAGTTGGGGAAGAATTTAACAAGGATTTTACTCCAAATTCGTGACAAATCATCACTAAGGTATGGTTTCTTTCACTCTTGCGATTCTTTCCCCAAGAGGCTCCTTGAACTATTGTTTCAAACTACACCAAGACTTGGGTTTCAATCTGGACATGGATTCTCCTTTGAAAACGAAATTATTGTTCAATTATGATGAATTATAATATTTTATTGTTGATTTATTATGGAATTTTCGCTAATAGTTGTTAATTTCTTGAAATTCCCCTTCAACCCTTGATATTTCCCAAACTCGTGAAACGTTGAAATTTCCATCGTAATTAAGAAGGATGATGAGCATGTGAACTATGTAGATTGATATTAACCATGTATTACTCCTTCAATTTACCTTTATTATGTGTTGGTTATGTGTTTTTGAATAATGGAAGTATGAAGTATCATGAAAAGGACAATGAGGTATGAAGCTTGATTCTTTATTGAGTTCTATTATTCAAGATGAGTTACTTAGATTGATATGCTTGTATATGTAATGTGTTATGGTGATGTTGATTACTAGTATCCCCCATCATTAACCCTAGACTTGTCAATTCACTAAGAAATATGTAAGATTTTTATGATATGATTGTTATATGATTGAATGTATCTTCTCATGACTATAATAAAGAGTTAAGTGAAAGGTTTACTCACTTCTGATTATATATGAGCTAGTATGTTGAGATGTTTGCATAAGGGACAAGTAAAGTCTATTTTGAACATATGAGATGAATAAGTTGGTTATAAGAATGGAATAGATGATTAGCACCTAAATGACATGTAAATGAGATGGAGGTCTCACGTTTAGTAAGTCCGGCGTCCCACATGAGTTTTCTCATGTTCATTAAGTCCGGATTACCAAATTATGTATTTTCTTAGGAGATGGGGACATCCACTTTAGTAAGTTAGAATTCCTAGTAAAAATCTCCTTGACCCTTAAATATGTGCCCACATAGCACTTATATCTTAGTGAATCCACCTAGATGGCTATGTACGAATGGTTGCACCTTAGGCAAGTGTTGACCCTCTCCTTTCGGTGTGGGAGTAGAACACTGGATTTCATGTAGCTCACATGGTCTCATGTCGGTTATTTCACCCCTTTTCGTAATGTCAAAAGGTAAATGAACAAGTTAAATATGTGAACTCTTATTAGGGTTGTTTTAAAGGGTACTACATAGTGTGAGGGAGGGTGTGAGACTTCTCTTACACATTGCACATGTGGGATCCTAAGGGATGGTTCTAGTAGTGTTCTTTTATGATTTTGATTATGATTATGATTATATTGATAAGCTATGAGAAGTATTGATGTATTAAGCATGTCATGATGAATTTTGAGAATATGTCGTAAGTGTAAAGTGGGTTTCTCAATGTGATACTTAGATTTGGATAGGGTTATGAAATTCTATCTTTGGCATTGTACAAGTATTCCTCAGGTGGTCTACATGTTGGTTTGATATGATGTTAAATTGACTTACTATGCTTACTCTATGTGCATGTTGAGTTAAATTGATAGAAAATATGATTTTGACTAAAATGTCCTTTTCTAATGCTTTGATGTTTTTTTGCATAGAAGCCATATTTACTACGTGTGATCTACTAACCCATATTTCTCCCCTTTTTCCCAATCATTTAAGGTTCCGGTTGTTGAATAGTTCGTGGACAATTTGCAATGAAGACTTGGATCTTTTCCCAAGTCATTGGTGAGTCCTCATGTCCGTGGATGTTTCCATGATCCAATCTAGCTATGCTGTTGTTTACGTTTAGAGACATTTAGTCTCTCTTTTATCATTGAGACATTTATTCTAAGACTATAATGGTGTATTTTTTTGTATTGACTGTGTGCAATCATTTGTACTCTTGTAGATGGTTTATATATGAGATTATACTTTAGAATCTTATATGATTTGTTATGCTAAAAGAGAAGTCTACATAAACTTCATATGCGAGGAGTCTATGCAAACTCAATATACATAATATGCATGAAGTCTAAGTACATTTCACTACGTAATGTTTTAAATATTTTCGCAATTTTTGACCCATGATGTGTTATGATGTATGCTAAGGGTTATTCATAGTCCTCTTCGATGACGACGACGCCGGTAACGACTAGGGACTACTTTGGGTCATTACAAACTTGCTATCAGAGCATGAAGTTGAATAATCTTAGGATTGATGTCTCACTAAACCACATCTATGTAGGGTCTTATTTATAATTGTGAAGCGCGCCACACATATAATTGAGAGACTATCTGATGCTTAGGAACTTTTACTCTCTTGTTATTCCTTAGTCGTGACTAAGAGTCTTAACTCTATCTAATACTTTCTGATAATCTTTTAATTGTGCTTATAGGCAATGAATACAGTGAGGAACAATGCTCGAAGAGCCGAGGAGGAAAATTTAAATTAGGCGGTGTCACATCTTGGGAGCACCCCCTAGACATAACCGGCGTCGGCATCCTCTTTGAGGACTAAGAGTAACCTATTAGCTTACATCATTACATTCATATGTCAAACATGCGGAAATTTTGAAAAAATTCTATTTCTATCTTGAGGTTTACATACACATAATATAGTCATATCGAGTATACATAGACCCTTCGTATAGGAAGATTACATAGACTTCTTCTTTTATTGCACATAGATATATAAGATATAACATAGTCTTAAAACCGGATGTATCATCTTATAACCATCTAAAATAAGTGTATATCAATTTGACATATACCATACATCAACGTAATAAGGCCACAAATAAGCTATTCAATGTTTAGTACTCAAATGAAAAGGAAAGATTTAGAAGTCTTATAACTAGAACAACATCATAAGCTTTATAGTGGCATTGCACTCGGAAAATGACGACCTGCCCATCTTGGATGAGTGAGAATTCCAGGTCTTCCTTCAAAGTCGTCTCCAAAGCCCTTCAACAGCCAAAACATAAAATGTTGGGAAAAAAGAAGAAAATGGTGCTAGTACACCACTTATACTAAGTATGAGACCATATGCACACATATCATTAAATCATGCTAAAAGGGAACATTTCATTAAAGTATGAAATTTACATTGAAAAGGCTTATACACATTAAAGAAGAACATACCTATCATTAATACATATTCATTCAGTCATAAGCATTTAAATCACAAGACCAACAATACTAAGTCTAGTCAAGCCAACAAGCATATCACATAATTGAACATATAGTCAAGCCAACTCTATCATCAAGGTAAAATAGCAACAAGCATGGATAAGAGTTCATTACAACATGACCAAAGCAAGACAATTAACCATGTACCTCATTAAGTCAACTAGTGCAATGACCAAGCAAAGCCCCATAACCTTACTCAATCAAGTAAACCGAACAACAACCATGACCAATATCCAACTTCTCATAGTATATCATTAAGAGTAGATATCATCGTACTTTATCTATGGATACTAAACACATATTCATTAGTGAAACGAATCATCATATAATATCATCAATGTGAAAGATCATCATATGCATATCATGTACCATTATAAGAATATACATATATAAGAACATCCTCTTAAGACTTCCCTCAAGGATAACTAGTGCAATGTTTAGGTAGAGTTCCATACCCTACCTAGACTAAGCTAAACCCCTTAGGTTATCCTAGTTAGAATTAATTCCTTTAGCTAATTGTACCTTTTGAGAATATCTTGCCTTTACCGACATAGACCACATGACCTAGTGTGGAACTTAGTGTCATTGAACCCTACACTGAAGGAAGGCGGACTACTTGCCAAGGTAGTACCATAACATGAACACAGCAACTATGTGGATCCACTAGCTAGTATTCCTACGGGGACAACATAGTTCAAGATCAAGGAGATATAGTTAGGACGCTATTTATGCTATATGCATTATAATCTCTAATCTCATGAGTATATTAGTTATCCTACCATCCCTATGTGGGAACGGATACTCCTCCCACTAGTTCACTAGGTGCTAAGCTAAAGTCCCTTTAGAAATGTCTTTAAAGTCTTTATTAATCATCATAGATTAATGTAGGTAATAGGGTCAATCACTTGTATAATCATCGTCATCTTAGCTCAATAAGAATTAAATAAGTATTGTCCTTTCATTACAATTCATACAAGTGAAGTTACCACATTTACATAGTGACATCATAATAAGGCACACTTGTAAGTATCACCATCCGTACAACATTTAAATCTTATCCAACAACTCACCATACATAGTTCAATACATTTCATTTCAACATCATACAAACCCTATCAATCTTAATATATGGTATACTTCCATACAACATCATCACTTAATCACACGTAATTCATGCAGAGAATAGAGATCACAAGACTTACTCAATGTCCTTCCCAATGCCATCATCAAGGTCTTACCATAAACCCTTAACTCAAGCCAATAAGGGTGTAATATCATCACTAAATATTAACCAACATGACAACAAATACAATTGAATCATTATACAACAACTCATTAATAGTTCATTGCGTAGAATATGAGACTTAGATCGAATTCATAGTCTACTTCACAATCTAGGTCAATTAATTAAGAACTAGCATAATTGGATTAAAATGTATCAAAATATACTCATAATTGTCATAATAACAACATAGGATAGTAATTGACACGCTAACTAAGTCAGTTGAGAAACTAATATACAATTCAGTTCAAAATCACAACCTAGGGTTAAGGGTAATATGTCATTTTCTACAGACTAGACCAATCAATCAATATGTAATGTAATATAGTCATATTTCATCATAGTTTAATCAATACAATCAAAATAAACCATAAACAAATCTAATTGAAAGATCAACTTCGAGATTGGAAAAGCCCCAAATGAAAACACATCTTTTGAAATCAATTTGAAAAAACCCTTTGGGGATAAAACTTCCAAAGGTGAAAGGAATCCCATACCTTAGTAATTGATGAAGATTTATGGAGAATATTTGTGATTTCAGCCATAGAACCTACCTTGACCTTCGATTTTATGGTGTTCTTCAACTTGGGAGAGAGAAAGAAAAGGCAACAAAGAGAATTTGCGTTTGGGAATTATGAGGGCTTAGGTTAGTTTAATTTGGTTAGGGTATTTATATAGGTTTTTAATTAACTTAATCAAACTTACATTAACCCCTAAATAATTAAATAACACTTAAATTAATTAACACAAGTAACTTAAAATGGAGCAGCCAAAGCAGATCCTCATAGACGACACCACGTCAATGCCTCGTGTGTCAATCGACGGACCAAGAGACCAACCGTCTTGTTGGTCCATCATTTAGTTGAAACACCTGCTAAATCCTATTTTTCTCAAAATTCTATGAGTCCATCGATGGAGGCAATCGATGCCTCATCGATTTGACCACGAACCGTTTATGGCAACTGTCTGTGGACACTGCCTTAGGCAACCTTCGACCCAAAGGCAAGGGTCCTCCTCAAGGGCCCTTGGTTGGGCCTTGGGGAGTCTTACCCAGACGTTTCTACTATGAATTAACTCTAATACATGTTAGAAACACTTCCACCAAAATTCAGCAACTTCCAACTCTTAAAACATAGCCAAATAGGCTAAGGCACACTAGCACCTCATTGAACTAGTTTCCGAAAGTCATGGACGATCCTTGACGTTTTTGTTCCTAAACTTTATAAATGACTTGTATACCTTAAAATTTATCTTTAAAAAGTGTCTAAAACTTCTGAAACCTATGTTAGGCTGTATAACATGTCTTACACTTTCGGTGTATTACATTATCCCCCCCCCCCCTAAGAACATTCATCCCCGAATGACACTAAAAAATTTTAAAAGGAAGGAATAGACTAATGAATGGCATCCAAACCAACAATATATATTATAACAAGAGTTACAACATCAATCATGGTATTTTTACACATAGCAATTTAAAACTTCAATTACCACACATAAGCTCAAAATCACATGATGAGGAATTTTCTTCTCACAACAACATGAGCTTAACATACCGTATATGAGTCAATTATGAGTAAACTCAACTTACCAACATGCTCAAAACAAAAAGAATTGCAAAATTTTCAAGTCAAAAGCAAACCATAAAATGCACATTTTTACAAGACTTCACCAAAAATCAAAGCAACTTTAGTTTTAGTCATTATTTTCATTATTAAGAGGAATAACTAACCTTAGATATCAAATAGGTGGTTCTTTCTGCCGGCCTCGGCCTCCCATGTTGCACCCTCAACTAGGTGGTTCTTCCATAACAACTATACGGAAGAGACCTTTTTGTTCCTCAACTTCTTTACTTGTCTATAAAGAATTTGAACCAGAACCTCTTCGTAAAAGAGGTTCTCTTGCACACAAAGACCCTCAATCGGAAGAATAGACTCGGGATCACCGATACACTTCTTAAGCATAGAAAAATGGAAACCCGGATGAACCGAAGATAGTTTACTAGGGAGTTTAAACTCATAGGAAACCTTACAAACTCTTTGAAAGATTTCATAGGGACCCACATAATGAGGACTCAACTTCCCTTTCTTGCAAAATCTAACCACCCCTTTCATAGGCAAAATTTTCAAGTACACCTTATCACCTTTTCTAAACTCTAAATCTCTTCTCCTATGATTGGCATAGGACTTTTGCCGACTATAGGATGTTTTCAAGTGATTCCTTATGATATGAACCTTCTCCAAAGTCTTATAAATCAAATCGGGACCCAAAATTAAAGACTCACCCACTTAAAACCATCCAATTGGAGATCTACATCTCCTACCATACAAGTCTTCATAAGCAGTAATAGATATAAATGAATGGTAGATATTGTTGTAAGCAAACTCAACCAAAGTCAAATGCTTATCCCAATTTCCCTTGATATCAATTATACAAGCTCTAAGCATATCCTTAAGGGTTTGAATAGTACGCTCTGCTTGACCATCAGTTTGAGGATGAAAAAAAAGCGATGCTTAACTTCACCTTGGTACCCAACACTTTTTGGAATGACCTCCAAAATCTAGATGTGAATTATTCACCCCTATCCGATATGATGGATAACGGAATTGCATGGTGACACATAATCTCATCTATGAAGATCCTATCATAATCCTCCTCCGAGTAAGGAGACTTTACGGGAATAGAATTAGACGATTTGGTCAATCTATCCAAATCCACCCATGTGGAGTCATATTGTTTTTGTGTCCGAGGCAAACCTACTACAAAATCCATATTTATGTCTTCCCTCTTCCAAGTACGAACTTGAATTTCATGAAGTAAACCACTCAACTTTTGGTGCTCGGATTTAACTTGTTTACAATTTTGAAACTTAGCAACAAATTCTGCTATGTCCTTTTTCAAACCTTCCCACCAAAACACATACATAAGGTCATGGTACATCTTTGTCGAACCCGGATGAATGGATTAACAGGACCCATGAGTGTCCTCAAGATTTCGGTTCCTCAAACAATATACATTGGGAACATATAGTCTTCCCTGATGCCTCAAGACACCATCCCACCCTAAGGAGAATGACTCATTAAGCTTACCAAGAACGGATTCCTTCAACTCCATCAATGGTTGATGAAGGTGTTGTTTGGACTTCACCTCAACCACCAAAGATGACTGGTAGTTATGACGGAGTCTAAAACCACCGTTAGGAGAATCTTTCAATCTAACACCCAATCTAGCAAACCTATGAAAATTTTTTGCTAGTTCTTTCTTGGCTTCCTCTACAACAGACACACTAACATGGTCATATGACTTGGAGCATCCGCAACCACATTGTCCTTGCCGGTGTGATCAAGAACATTAATGTCGTAATCTTTCAATAACTCCAACCACCTTCTTTATTGAAGATTCAACTTCTTTTGAATAAACACATATTATTGGCTCTTGTGGTCGGTATACACATCCACATGTTTTCATACAAGTAATGCCTCTATATTTTCAAGGAAAATACCATTGCCTCTAACTCAGGATAATGAGTTTGATAGTTTCTCTCATATACCTTAAGTTGTCTAAATGCATAGGCTACTACTTCCCATGTTGCATAAGCACACACCATAAAGCCACTCGAGATGCATGACAATACACAACGTAACCCATGGTACCTCCAGTAAATTAAACATCGGAGCAGAAGTAATCCTATCTTTCAATATTTTGAAGCCTTTTTCAAAGCCTCCGACCAATCAAATTTCTTACTCTTTTGGGTCAAAGTTGTAAGACCCCGAAAATAGCTTAGGTGAACTAGAGCCTAACATCTTAGTATAAGGTCCTAAATAGACGACCAATACGTTCGACGACTAAGTCACCTATGTACCTCATATGTGGTTCTGTGTGTTTATGTGTGATTCATGAGGTTGTAATGTCCTTAAATGAGTTATTTTAGCAAATATAATCAGTGTGTCAAGTTTCGTGGAGTTTGGAGGTCAAACATCCAAGAACATACATGACGTTCGAAAGATGTGCCTTGAAATGACCTTGTGTGTGTAGGCGTGTTTCGTCGAGTTTTATGTGTTCGTTTAACTTATGTGAGAGGTGATAAACTCATAGAAGATTGTATTTGGGTTGGAAACGTCAGGGAAATTATCCCCAAGGACCATCCAAGGGTCCTTGAGGAATGACCCAAATTGGTTAGTCAGCAAAAATATTATGTGACAATAGAAAGAGGGAGCTTGAATTTGAAGTAGAAGATTGGGTCTATTTGCCAATTTCACCTATGAAAGGGGTGATGTGGTTTGGAAAGAAGGGGAAACTTAGTCCCCACTATGTGGGGCCATATGATATTTTGAAAAGGGTAGGGGAAGTTCCATATGAGTTAGAGTTATCAATTTAATTGGCCTCGGTTCATTTGATGTTCCATGTGTCTATGATCAAGAAGTGTATAGGTGATGCGGTGTCAATTCACCCGCTAGAATGTTTAGGGGTAAAAGAGTATATTTCTCATGAAGAGGTATCGGTTGAGTCTTGGATCTCAAGTTAAGAAATCCAGAAATAAGAAGGTTGACTTCATAAAAGTTCTTTGGATTAACCACCTTGTTGAGCGTGCAACATGGGAGGTCGAGCCCGACATGAGTCCCTCTATCCTCATCTTCTTTTCCTCCCACTCATAGACAAAGTTAAGGTTAGTAGTTTTCTCTTAAATGAGTTCTATGAATATTGTTGAACTTATCATGTTTTCTAATATGTACATGTTTTGTATAAATTCATGCCTTAATTGAGTTTTCATAACTTAGTATGCTTTCACGAGAGTTGTGTTGAACATGTTCAGTGTTATTTTGATAAAAAAATTTGCATGTCAAATCTTTGACGGTGTTCATATTGAGCTTATGTTAATATGGAGAAGGTAGTTCCTCCTTATGTGAAGTAAATGATAAGCTTTTATGTCTTATGAAATGTGGATAAAGGTCCTATATGTTGATATTATTTTTATATGATGAAAGGAGTTGAAATTCCTCCTATGAGTTGTGCCTCATCATGGTATTTTTTTTGTTGTTGGGCTGCTAGTCTTAGTAAGGTTTATGCTATCATTCGGGATGAATGTTCCTAAGGGGGCATATTGTAACACCAACCATGATATAATCTAGAGCCCCACATGTAGAGCAAAGAGTTAGAACACTTCTTTAAGGCCAAAAACATCGCATATGAGACATTTAGGAAGTATTAGAGACAAAACGTCAAGGAAGTACATGGTGTTCGGGAAATAGTGAAACAGGTGCTAGTGTGCCTTGGCATTATTCATGAGGTTTTAGGAGTCGAAATTTGATAAAATTTTGTAGGAAGGTGTTAAACATGTATTATAATATGTTGCGGGTATAAACATTTGTGTACGACTCTCCAAAAACCACCCAAAAGTGTCCTTGAGGAGAACCCTTCCAAATTTTTTTTTTTTTGGCAGTAGACAATCAACGAGCCAATCGACGCATCGACGCTCGGTCTATGACATCGTTGTCCCAAACTTAGACATTTTAAAATAATGTCCAAAAACCAGGTTGCTGACCCAATCGACAGACCTGCAGGACGGTGGGTGTAGGGGTTGTCAATTGACCTACGAACCATAGGTCGGTGTCTCGTAGGTTAGGTCTTGTTTTGGGATGTCCATTTTTAAGTGACCCAATTAAATTATGGTTTCTTAGGCGGTTAACTAAGATTTAGGGAAAGGTTAATTATGTTAGTTAAGTAAGTATATTAAGCATAACCCTCATTAAACTCACCCAACACTCCACAATTCCTAAAACCCACATCTCTCTAACCTCTCTCTTCCCAAACTCAAAACCTCCATTGAAGTTACAGTAGGTCTCCATGTTGAGAATGAATTCACCAAGGATTTCACTCCAAATTCGTGACATGATCATCACTAAGGTACAGTTTCTTTCACTCTTGGGATTCTTCCCCCAAGAGGCTCCTTCAACTATGGTTTCAAACTACACCAAGACTAGGGTTTCAATATAGACATGGATTCTCTTTTGAAAACAAAATTATTGTTCAATTGTGATGAATTACGATCTTTTATTGTTGATTTATTATGGAATATTGGCTAAATGTTTATAATTACTTGAGATTCCCCTTTAACTCTTGATCTTCCCCCAAACTCATGAAACCTTTAAATTTCCATGGTAATTAAGAAGGATGATGAGTATATTAATTATGTAGATTGATATTAACCATGTGTTACTCCATGAATTTACCTTGATTATGTGTTGGTTATGTGTTCTACAATAATGGAAGTATGAAGGATCATGGAAAGGGCAATGAAGTATGAAGCTTGATTCTTTCTAGGATTTAATTATGCAAGATGAGTTACTTCGATAGTGATGCTTGTATGTGTAATGTGTTATGGTGATGTTGATGACTAGTATCCTTCATCCTTAACCTACACTTGTGAATTCACTACGAAATATGTAAGCTTTATATGATATGATTTTTATATTATTGCATGTAACTTCATATGACTATAATAAAGAGTTAAGTGAAAGGTTTACTCACTTGTGATTATGTATGAGCTAGTATGTTGAGATGTTTGCACAAGGGCCTAGTAAAGGCTAGTGTGAACATATGAGATGACTAAGATGGTTATAATAAGGGAATATATTCTTAGCAACGAAAGGTCAAGTAAGAGAGATGGAGGTCTCACGTTTAGTAAGTCCGTCCTCCCACATGGGTTTTCTCATGTTTATTAAGTCTTGATTCCCAAGTTATGTGTTGTCTCAGGAGATTCGGACCTCCAATCTAGTAAGTTAGGTTCCTAGTAACAATATCCTTTACCCTTAACTATGTTCCCAAATAGGACTTATAGCTTAGCGGATCAACCTAGATAGCTATGTACGAAAGGTTGCACCTTAGGCAAGTGTTAACCCTCTCTTTGCGGTGTGGGAGTAGAACACCGGATTCTATGTAGATCACATGGTTTCATGTAGGTTATTGAACTCCTTTACCTAACATATAAAGGTAAAAGAACAAGTTAAGTATGTGAACTCCTATTAGCGATGTCTTAAAGGCTACTACATAGTGTGAGGGAGGGTATGGGACATCTCTTACACATTGCACATGTGGGATCCTAAGGGATGATTGTAGTGTTCTTTTTATGATTATGATTACGATTATGAATATGTTGATAATCTATGAGAAGTAATTATGTATTAAGCATGTCATGATGAATTATAATAATATGATGTATGTATGAAGTGGGTTTCTTAATGTGATACTTAGCTTTGGATAGGGTTATGGGATTCTATCTTTGGACTTGTGCAACTCTTTCTTAGGGGGTCTAAATGTTGGTTTGATATGATGTTAAATTGACTTACTATGCTTACTCAATGTGCATGTTGAGTTAAATTGATAGAAAGCACGATTTTGACTAAAATGTCCTTTTCTCATACATTGGTGATTTTTGTGCTAGAACCTATACTTAGTACGTGTGATGTACTGACCCATATTTCTCCCCTTTTTCACAAACATTTCACGTTCCGGTCATTGAAGATTTCGTGGACAATTTGCAATGAACACTTGGATCTTTTCCCAAAGTCATTGGTAAGTCCTCATGTCCGCGGATGTTGCCGTGATCCACTTTAGCTATGATGTTGCTTATGTAAAGTGACATTTATTCTCTCATTTATAATTGAGACAATTATTGTACGCCTATAATGGTGTATTCTTTTTGCATTGGCTATGTCCAAACATTTGTACTCTTGTAGATAGTTTATATGTGAGATGACACTTTAGACTCTTATATGATTTGTTATACTAAAAGAGAAGTCTATGGAAACTTCATATGCGAGGAGTCTATGTGAACTCAATATACATAATATGAGAGAAGTATAAGTACACTTCACCACGTAAAGTTTTAAATTATTCCTTAATTTTTGACCCATGATGTACTATGATGTATGCTACGGGCTAGTCTTAGTCCTCTTAGTGGACAACAACGCCAGTAATGACTAGGGGGTACTTTGGGTCGTTATAAACTTGGTATCAGATCATGAGGTTGAGTAATCTTAGGATTGATGTCTCACTAAACCACATAAATGTAGGGTCTTATTAATAATTATGAGGCGCGCCACACTTATGAATGAGAGACTATCTGATGCTTAGGAACTTTCACTCTCTTGTTATTCCTTAGTCGCACCTAAGAGTATTAACACTATCTACTCCTTTCTTCTAATACTTTTATTGTGCTTATAGGCAATGAATACAAGGAGAAACAGTGCACGAAGGGTCGAGGAGGAAAGTTTGAATAAGGCAGTTCCCCCTCAAGCCCCTCAAATCCCTCAAGTTCCTATTTTAGAAGGAGCTATGTCTAATGTTGAGATAAGGGCGGCTATTCATAGCTTGAATCAAGTGTTGGTTACTGAAGTTGCTAGGGATGCAAGGGTGCATTTGAACCCAAATTCTAACACCACCGCTTCAATGATTAGGGCTTTCACAAGGATGAATCCTCCTACTTCTATGATTCTAACGTGGAGGAGAACCCATAAGGATTCATTGATTAAGTGTTCAAAGTTCTTGATGCTATGGGTGTGTCTTCTCAAGAAAAGTCGAAACTAGCCACCTACTAACTCAAAGACGTGGCTCAAGTTTGATAAGAGCAATGAAAGGATGAGAAGCCCGTTGGAGAAGGCCGGATTACTTGGGCATCATTCAAGACGGTCTTCCTTGATAGGTTCTTTCCCTTGTAATTAAGGGAGAGGAGAATGCAAGAATTCATCAACCTTCGTCAAGGGGGTATGAGTGTAAAGAAGTATACCCTCAAGTTTACTCAACTTTCATAGAATACTCCTACTATGGTTGCTAAGATGAACAAAGTCGTTATGAGGATATTCGACCTTATGGTTAGTGAATGTAGGTAGGATATGTTGATTCCTAGCATGGACATCTTTTATCTCATGGTTCATACTGGACAAGTTGAGCAGAAAAAGCTTAAGCATGTTTTTGTATAGTTAAAGAAGACAAGAATCGAAGATGGGAATCCTTGTGAGACTAGATTTGAGGTTCAAAACAAACCAAGGTTCAAGAAGAGGTTCTCCAATCAAGTCCATATTAATTCTCCAACGGTCAGCAAGAGTAAGGTGTCTACTCCCAAGCCTTAAGAAGGAAAGGGTGGTGGTTCTTGTGTTGACAGGCCTCTTTGTTCAAAATGTGGTAGAAAACATGAAGGTAAGTGCCTATTTGACACGAGAAATTTCTATGATTGCCGCAAGAGTGGTCACATGAAGAGAGATTTCCCTATGACGAAGTCTCACGGAAGGAAAAATTCTCAAGCATAAGAAAATTCTCCAAATCCAGATGATCCTAAAAAGACTCGCTTATATGCTCTCCAATCCTGAGGTGATCAAGAGAGCTCACCAGATGTTGTTACCGATATGTTAAAACAATTTTAATTTAATTTATATTATTCGTTGGATCCCGGAGCTACATTGTCATTTGTACCCTCTTGTAGCCATGAAATTTGATATAGTGCCCGACATATTTGATGAACAGTTTTTTGTTTCTACCCTAGTGGGTGCTTCTGTGGTGGCTAAAAGAGTCTATAAAGGTTGTCCTATTTCCATGCCCAATAAAGTTACATTAGTTGACTTGATATGACATGATAAGCTAGATTTGATTTCATATTTGAATGGATTGGTTCCATTCTTGCTTTGCCTCTATTGATTGTATGACAAGGGTGGTCAAATTTCAGTTTCCCAATGAAGCCATTTTTTAATGAAGAGGAGGAAACTCAAACACAAGGGGTAATATCATCTCGTGTCTAAAAGCTTGCAACTTGATTGCAAAAGGTTTTCTCTACCACACAGTTAGAGTTAGGGATCTTGAATCCGAGGTCCCATCCATAGAGTCGATGCCAATAGTGAAGAATTTTCCGGTGGTCTTGGGCGATGACCTGCCCGTAGTTCCTCCCGAGGGGGATTTTACTTCGACATAGATTTATTGCCGGATAGACAACCTATTTTAATCATTCCTAATCTGATGACCCTGGCGAGTTGAAAGAACTAAAGGTTCAACTCAAAGATGTCACATTTGGATAAGACTCCCCTCAAGGGTAACTAGTGCAATGTTTAGATACAGTCTCCTATCCCTACCTAGACTAACTACACCCCTTAGGTTACCTTAGTTGGAGATCATTTTACCTTTTGGGAACATCTTGCCGTAACCGACATAGACCACATGAGCTAATGTGGAATCCGAACCCTAACCGAAATATGGCGGACTATTTTCCAAGGTAGTACAAAAACATGTACATAGCAACTACGTGGATCCACTAGCTAGTATTCCTATGGGGGCAACATAGTTAAAGAATTAGGAGATATAATTGGGACCCTCTTTAAGCTACATGCATTGTAGTATCCAATCTCAAGAGTACATTAGTGATCCTACCTTCCTTGTGTGGCAAGGAACACCCCTCATTCTAGTTCACTCGGTGCTAACCTAGTGTCCCTTTTGAAATGTCTTTAATGTCTATATTAATAATCATTGATTATTGTAGGTCATAGGGTCTAACCCTTGTATATCAATCATCATCATATATCAATAAGAATTGCATGAATATTGTCCTTTCATTACAAATCATATAGGTGATGTAAGCACATTAACAGATTCATATCATGATAAGGCACATTGGGAAATCATTCATCATCCTTATAACATTTACATCTTAAGCAAACTCCTCACAATAAGAGTCAAGACATTTCATTTCAACATCATACCACCCTATCAATCCTAATACAAGGCATACTCCAATATAATATCATGACTTAATCGCAATTAACCATAATTCGAAGTAAAGGATATGGATCATAAGTCTTACCAAGTCTCCTTTATAATTCATCATCAAGGTATTACCATCAACCCTTACTTCAACCCAATTAGTGTATAACATCATCATAATTCAATGACCAACATGATTCAAAGACTAGAAGAATTACTACATCACAATTCAATACTAGATCATAGCTTAAGACAATATACTTAGGTCAATTCACAACATACTTTATAACCTAGATCACTTCTCAAAAACTAGAATGAAAGACTACAATTCACCCTAATTCTTTCATTATTAGTATAACAACATCATCTAGTAGTAATTCAACGAATAACCAAGTCAATTGAACCAATATAACCTAATTCATATCAAGGTTATAACCTAGGGTTAAGGGGTAAAGGTCATCTTCTACAAACTAGACCAAACCATCAAAATATATCATAATAGGTTATAATAAATGTTAATACATTCATAATATTCAAAATAAATCATAAAACAATCAATTCACAGCAACAATTTCGTATAGGATGAAAACCCACTTGAAAACTCAACTTTTGAAATAAATTTGATGTAACCCTTTTGAGGAAAGAGGTCTCAAAGGTTAATTAGATCTCATACCTTACTAATTGTTGAATATTGATGGTGAAACTTTACTCTTTTCAGCCCTTAAACCCTCCCCTAACTTGGTCTTCAATGGTGTTTTTCACTAGAGAGACAAAGAAGAGAGAAGGAAGAGAGTTTGGGTTTGTGAGTTATGAATGTTTTCATTAGTTTAATTACGTTAGGACTTTATATAGGGGTTTAACTCACTTAATAAAAAATTCCATAACCAGTAATTAACTTCCTAACTAAGTAAACCAATTAAATGAAACAAGTCAAAACGTGCAGCAACACACTGGTCTCACAGACGACACCACGATCAAGGGATCATTGGTCAGTCGATGACCAGTCCCTCCTTCCATGCTACACATTCGTCGCAAATCTCAGAGACTATGAAAAATGACACTTCCAAGATTTTGGTTAAGTGTCCATCGACAAGTGGCATCGACTCCCAGTCGATTCATCAACGTCCCATCTGTGGCATCTGTTGGTGACACTGCTATTTGACAGCTTTTGCCCACTCTTCCAAGGGTCCTCCTCAAGGGACCTTGGTTGGTCGTTGGGGATTCATACCCGGATGTTTCCACTATGATTAAACTTAAATACAGGTTAGACACTCTTCCACCAATTTTCATCATTTTCCGACTTCCAAAAGCTAGTCAAATAGGCTAAGGCACGCTAGTACCTCCTTGAACAAGTTTTCGGACGTCATGGACGTTCTTGGATGTTTTGGTTTCTAAACTTCTAAATGAGTTTTATTCATTAAAACCTTAAAACGGTGTCTAAACCATAGAATAGTTATGTTAGGCTCTAGAACATGTCTTAGATTTTCGAAGTGTTATAGAGGGATTGTCCTACTATTGCGGCTAGAGGAAAGGTAGGTAAGCAAGTTCGTCCAAGTGTTCTAGGTAGTGATGTTCCAAGGAAGAATTGCTTCTATGCAGTCCGGGCAAGAGGATCAAAGCGATATGATGAAGATGATGTTAGTAAGGTATAGTTTCTTTCTTTAGTTGTTATGAGTTCCTTCTAAGTGGGGGAGTATATTTAGTAGTAGAGTTTTGATTCACTCTCATCTCTTATATTTAATTAAAGCTTGAGAGTTAGAGTCATAGTAGCATGTTATATTGTTGCATTGTGTCTAGGAGTTTTGTTGGAATGAAGTTTCATTGATTCCTTGCATTATGCATTTATGAAGTTATGATTATGTTTTAAATTGAGTTTATATGGTTTTTTATATCATATTGTCATGCTTTTATCATCAATTGATTAAGAGTTGTTTTTTTTGAAAAATTAAGCATCTTTCACTGAATTGTGGGCAGTTCACTGTATGATTTTTGACATTTTGACTAAATTGTTCTTTTATTGAAAATTATTGTAGTGTTTGATGTATATGAACATAATAATGAAATAAGAAGGTGTTCCTCCTATTTTAAGTGAAGTATGAGAGACTTATTGCATGATGAGTTGTAGATTAGTTTCTATCCTCTTGTTGTGTTTTGAGTCTCTTAAAATATTTGAAATTGGTGTTCCTCCTAATTGTGTAGTGTATATGGTGTGGTATGGCTATGTGCTATTAGTATTTAGTTTCTTATCACTTACAAGTGTTTTAAAAAGAATCAAGTTTCATTCGAGGACGAATGTTGTCCAAGTGGGGGAGATTTTAATACCTCTAAAACGACTTAGGTGTAAATAGATCCTAACTCTTGTGTCATGATGTTTGTAAGTCCTAAAATTATTTATAATGAGATGAGGAGGAAGTGTTTAAGGTTTCATAAATTTTGGAGGTCAAACGTCCAAGAGTGTCCATGACGTTCAAAAGGTTTGCCTTGAAAGGACCTTGTGTGCCTTTGTGTGTTTCAGTGACTTTTACGTATTTATTTTGGATGAAATTGATGTAAGAGGTCCTAAACTCATATTATGATCATATTTGAGTTGGAAACGTCTCGGCAAAAGTCCCTAAGGACCAACCACGGGTCCTGGAGGAAGGACCCATCTTGGTTAACAAAACTACCTAAGGTATTCGTACCTACGGAGGCAATCAATACCCAGTAGGCTGGTCAACGCCGCGTAGGAGGGAGTTGATGGGTAATTACGCATGGGATCTTTTCCTTCTTTTTTCCAGCCTATGACCCAAACCAGAGACCAGCAGGATGGTTCGTTGGTTGGATTACGGGGCGTAGGTAGACAGGCGTCGTTTGAGTCTGCAATTTCGCAGATTCACTATAAAGTGAAAGGGTTAATTGGTAAATTCACCCCACGTCGAAATAAGTGTTTAGGCGGTTTACTAGGGGTATTATAAATAGTTTTATATTTCTCTAACACCTATATGAATTCATTATTCTATATCAAAACCCAAACTTGTTAAGAAATTCAGTAGAATTCCATAGGAGCCAAAACTCAAGATAGAGCTTGGATTGAAGATTTATTTGGTGATTCTTCATCATATATTCATCAAATTCGTGGTCTAGCATCAATAAGGTACGACCTTCATCCTTGAATCTCTTTTCTTCAAGGAGCCAAACTTCAAAGTGATTTCTAAAGTCTTTCAAAGATGAACTTGTCCAAGTTTGTAATTTATCCATGGGTTCTTGCATTAAATGTTTTGAATAATTGTATATCTATTGAATTGTTTTTAATTAGATGATTTTAATAGAAAAACTCTATGAACCCATGTAATTCATGTAACACTAGATTTGACTACTTTATGGGTGATTTGATTATGTCTTAATGCTATTGAATTCTTATGTAGTTTGATTATGGCTATTGAATTATGAATGAATCATACTAGAATTGTTAGTTAGCTGCCCTAAATTCATAATTTCATATCGTATTATCTTTGATTCATTAAGTGTTGGAATTATTGGATTGAATTGATGATCATGGCCATTGGTAAGGGCCTTTGAGTATTGTGTTGGTTGAGTTGAGTATAGATTAAAGTTGTGAGGTTGGAATCATGGTATGTTGATCTAACTTTTTCTATATATGTAGTCTAGTTTTTAAATGACGATGATTCTTGGTATGGTCCACTTATGTTGGCGGTGCTTACGTGCTATAGTTTTGACTAATGTGGCTTTGTCGTCATTACTTTATGAATTGTGAATGATGTGACCTCGTTGACATTACTTTATGTATTATGACTTTATCATGTTATAACTTGAATAGGTGTATCGTATGAATGTCAAGATGACTTATGTGTTGATGTGGAGTCAAAGCAAGAGTTCTTCTAGTTGATGATGTGTGTCTCTAGTAGACTATAGTGTAGTAATTATGTGGATTACTTGATGTTGAAGTATGATGATCTTGATAGATTATATGATACTTTTGATACCTAGATTGATGACACTATCTATAGAAGTGAGTGGGGTGACCTATAGATAACTGTTATGCCTATGTGCCTCTTAAATGATATGCAATATGTGGAATATGTGTGTGTCTTGTTTTGGTAGACTTGTGTCCCTTACTTGATACATGTACAATGTGATTAGGAGTCCTTGACTTAGTATGATAAAGCTTGTTAGTGTTGTATGTGTGATTGACATGTGACCTTAAACATTGTTAAGAAGGTCCTTTTGTGGAAACTTCAATCGAATTGGAAGGTTATGATATCCTTGAAGTTGAAAGTGGTAATGGTATCCTTCTTGTGTGAACGGTGGACTTAGGGTTGATTGGTTGGAACGGCATGAAATCATCCTTAGGAAAGTCATTGAGCTATCATCTTGATCATTGTAGGTAGCCTTAGTGGACCCTCCTTGGTACGGTGTAATGTCATTGGGTTGTGAACTAGATATGGAACATTTTCATGTACTCCTTTATTGAAATACTATATGAGAACAAAGGCTAGCACCGAGTGAGTATGGTTTGGGAAGTATCTCTAGTTAAGGATGGGGCTAGAGTACAAACAACCCTTCATATTCCATAATCATGTTCCTAAATAAGAAGTGTCCTACTTTTACCATTGCCCCGTTAAACAAACCTCTAACGGAGTAGGTTCATGACTCTGGATTCCATGCATATATAGTATGGTCTATGTCGGTTATTGCCTATTCTCATAATATGGGATACCTACTACTGTTTGAGAAATTATATGATGTTTAGGTGGTATCATGGGACGCTATCTAGAAATTTCACTATTAGTCTTTGAAGATGTTAGTGAATGAGTCCCTAGGTCTTCTCCAAGACCATTACTTGAAAGTCCTTATACGATTAATGTCTCTTAATGAACTAGTAAAGATAATGCATTAAGTTGGAAAGTATGTTGATGACTAAGTACTTACTTAGATTAGTTTAAGGGTTGCTTAATTAAGGTATGAAGGGGGCATAGGAATTGTAACTTCATGTCTTACCTAGGGAAGTCTTAACAATGACTCTAGGTAGGAAAAGTAAATTGAATAAATAAACATTATCTAAACTTAGGTAGTCTTAAGGATTATTTAGGTAAGCTTGGAGAGGGTGTATGGGCGTGCTCTTCTTGAATTACTTAAGTAAGTCTTTTGATAACCTTTGGGAAGACAATGGCATATATATATATATATATATATAAACTATTATGTGAAGTGAGAATGATCGTATCTTAGGTAGTCTAAAAATCTCGTAGGTGTGTGTGAAGGGATTGTTTGGGCGGTCACTTCATAACTCACTTATGTGAGCCTTAGAATCACCTCTGGTAGGAGGATGTCATGTTTGTGTGTTTTTAGGTGTTATGGATGCTATCTTGTGATGCGTGAATTGTAGGTAAAGTTACAGTGAAGTCATTGTGCATTCAATGTAAAGTTACTATAATGTTCTTATGAATTGGACATAATTTGTAATGTGTTCTAATGGAAATGTTTTTGCTTTAATTGGGTTCTTATAATTTCAATATGATGTTTTAATAAAAAAGAACATGTTTCTCATAATGTCCATTTCACATGATTTTATACATTATGACATACTTAGTACAAGTGTTTGTACTAATTCCATACGTTTTGTTATATCTAAATGTGTAGATGGAAGGTGAGAAGCTTCTTGAAGCAAAGCTTGGAAACTAGGATTATTTTAAGCAAGTTGAAGTATGTCCTCAATTTACTCGAGGGAATAACTATCTTTAGATTTCTTTTAATTCAAAGTGTTGTAATATACTGAGTATTTCTATATGTGTATTGTACGGGTCGTGTCCCATGTATTCTTGAGTCTAATATTGGCATATGTTGAGACTTAGTGTTTTCTATGATTTTTAATATGAAAGATGTTTTAAGAAATTTGTGTGAAAAGTTTTAATTCCGCACTACTTTTCATACATGTATGCGATGAATGATGTCAAAGGTTTAGTACAAGACCTCCGAGAGGTCAAGTAAGCCATGTTGCACTCCAAGAGTCATACCTTCTAGGGTGTACTCTCAAGATGTGACAGCTATGTAGAATTGGTTACACCTTAGGCAAGTGTTAACCCTCTCTTTTTGGTGTGGGAGGAGAACACCCGATTCCACGTAGATCACATGGTCTATGTCGGTTATGGCTTAGTCTCCCAAAGTAAGAAATGAATATCGACTCTAATAACAATTCCTTGAGGAGATTACTTTGTATAGGTAGGACTATGGACGCTACCCATGCATTGCACTAGTCAACTCCAAGAAAGGGTAAGATTAGTATTTGTATGAAAGTAAGACTTACGTTATGTATGTATGAATTGTATGAATGCATGTTAAGTGACTTTGTATATATAAATCATGCTTATGTATGTGAATTGCACTAATGGCTTCTAAATGGGTTTACTTAGTATATGAGGGGGTATGGGACTCCATGTGTACACTACACAAGTAATCTTGTGAAGGTATTATGAGGGTGGTTTACTGATAGTACAAATTAAATGAGTTAATACTAAGTTGTAGTAAAGGAAAGAAGTCCTTATGTGATACTATGAAGTATGTGTCTTATGTCTAATTATAAATGAAAGTGTTATGACTTGTTAAGTATATTATCCCTAGTCTAGGGTGACTTCTTAGGTACCCTTTGTGGAAGTAGTATTATGGGATGCTACCAACATATAGCACTAGTATGACTTAGGTGTTATCTTAGATGGTGGTGCTTATGTGAAGATTATGTTTTTGATGTGCTTAGGACTTCTGATGCATATGGTTGTGTTAATGAAACATATCTATGATAGACTACTATAAGGTGACCTCAAAGTGATACATTGTACTAAGTACACTTGAGGGTTACTTAAGGAAATAAATAAGATAAGAAGAGAAGTATTGTATTATATGTATTAATATTCCTCAAAGTATGATCAATGGTTTTATGTGATATTATGAATACTATTCATGTCTATATAATGTATGTGAACTATATTGTACTTATAGATGCATATGTTCATGAAGTTTACTAAAAAGACATTGCCACATCTCGAAACCACACCCTATAAGCTAGGGGCAATCTCGGATTGCAACAGGCATACTTGACCTCTCGGAGGTCTTGTACAAGCCCATACATATCATTCATCGCATAAACATAGTGAAAAGTAGTGTGGAATTAAAAATTTTCACCAAACATAGCATAGTCTTTAAAAACTCTTTCATATAAAACAATAGGAAATACAAGTCTCAATCTCATCATCTTAAGACACAACAATACTTGGGACATGGCCCATACTTCAAAATACGAATATAGAAATACTTAGTCTATTACAATACTTTGAATGAAAATATAAAAGACATATATGCCCTCGAGTCAAATGAGGATATACTTCAACTTCTCTTGAACGATGTTATGGTCCAAGTCTTCTTTCCCAAAAGCCCCTCACCTACCAAGAACTATATAGATAGATAAAACCATGGAGTTAGTACAACCACATGTACTAAGTATGGCATTATGCATAAAAATCATGAAAACGGACTTTTATTGGAAATATGCATCTTTTATTTTAGAAATCATATTATAATCATAAGAAAACATTTATTAACTTAGAAACACATAAGATGGCATTTAAACAAATTAATGCATTTTTAGGCTCACTTAACAGTGAGTCGAAGTCAATTCACTGTACAGTGAAATAGACTTTCACTTTAGACACCCTTTAGCATGTAATTGTTCCACTCAAATCTATCCTATGATTCACTTTAAGTCACACAAAGCGAGACCGCCATACACCCTCACTAAGATTCACTTATAATGAGTCACATACACACTTCAAGACATCAAACATATCAACGCACTTCAAAACTTCTCATTCATGTCTCTAGGTGGATCAAGTGAGGTAAGACCTTATAATTTTTCTAATTGTAATGACTTAAAACTCTCTAGATTTGGTCACTGATGAATTATAGAAAGTTATTGACCAATACAATAAACTTCCTCAAAAAAAGAAAGATTTTAAAATACACGTTGAAGCAAGTCTGTTTGAAGTTGAATTCCATACAAAAGAGCTGGAGGAAGTAAAGAAGCATATTAACAACATCAAAAAATCTCCAAGCCATAGTTTTGTTCGATTAAATGGGACTGTGCATTACAGGAGAAATTCTCCAAGTCATAATGCTAACAGATCAAATTGATATATTTCAAATCACAATTCTCCTTATGCATCGACAAATATTGTTTGTTTTTCTCTTGGAAGTGTTGGTCATAAATCCTTTAATTGCAAAAAATATTCTTCTAAAATATGGATCTAGAGACCAAAAGTTACTGATCTTCAAGGACCCAAAAAATCTTGGGTACCTAAAAGAAACTAATTTTATTATTTTTGAGGAGAAATTCAAGAAAACCTACATAAAAAGGAATATGGATACTTCATAGTGGATGCTCTAGACATATGTGCGTAAAGAAAGAATATTATCAAAATTATAAAAAGAATTAATGGAGGATGTGTTAGTTTCGGTGATAATGCTAACGCTGAAGTTACTGGAGTCGAAACTATCAGACTCAGTTCATCATGTGTTCTAGTCGAAATATATTTGGTTACAGGACTCAAAAATAATCTTCTCAGCGTCAGTTAACTATGCGATCTGGATTTCAAGTCACATTCAATACAGTTAGTTGCATCATCAAACATCCTATGAAAAAGCTCACATTTATTGAAGATCGATTAAACAATATCTACATTATAAATAATATTGATTTTCCATCTCTCACATGTCTTACTACAGTAAGAAGTGATCCATTGCTATTGCATCGAAAGCATGCATGCGCTTGAGAAATTATGAAGACTCGATCTGGTAATCAGTTTGCAAAAATTGAAATTTTAAAAATATCACATTTGTGATGAATGCAAATTGGGTGAGAAAATCGTTCATCTTTTAAAGCAAAAGAGATTGTAAGTATTTCTCTAGCTCCTTCACATGGATCTATTCAACTACTAGCATTGGAGGTAAACAATATGCATTTGTAATTGTTGAAGATTATTCAAGGTTCACACGGATAATCTTTCTATCTCATAAAATCAAAACTTTTACTAATTTTAATGTTTTCTATAGAAAAGTTCAAAGAGAGGCAGGGTATAGAATTACAACAATTCACAGTCATCATGGTGAATTTGAAAATAAAGCTTTTGAAGAGTTATGTGCTTAAAATGGTTTCTCTCAAAATTTCTCTTCATGCAGATATCCTCAGCAAAATAGAATGGTGGAAAGGAAAAATCGATCATTGCAAGATACATCTAGGACAATGTTACTTGACCGAAATCTTCGTGACCATTTCTGGGCAGAAGCACTAAGCATAGCTTGTCACATTCTTAATATGTGTCTTATCAAACCTTATACTAAAGAAGACTCCAAATGAACTTTGGAGAGTAAAGAAACCTAACATCGATGTCTTTCATCCCTTCGGATGCAAATGATTTATTCACAATAACGGTAAGAACAATCTTGGAAATTTTGATCCAAGAAGTGATGAAGGTATTTTCTAGGTTATGCACCAATTAGAAGAGATTTTCGAGTGTTTAATAAATGAAATATAAGTGATGAAGAATTTGTTCATGTGGTATTTGATGATATTTATCCAAGAGTGCAGGAACGTGAAGTAAGTGAAGATGAAATCAATTCATCAACACCAGCAAAATATGCTCCCAAAATATTAATTGAAAATCTGTCTGAAGAGCTAGCTACTGATATAGCCGAATCGACTACCCCAGCTGACAAAGTCAACATTCCAAGAGAAAAGAGACATGATTCCAGCTATCCTGAAAAATTTATTCTTGGTGAACCAGATGATAAAATCCGTACAAGCTCATCACTGAGGAAACATGCTCACTGGACCTTATATCATAAATGGCACCAAAACGAATAAATGAAGCACTGGAAGATGAGTTGTGGATACAAGCAATGAAATAAAAATTTTACCAATTCGAAAAAAACAGGTGTGGACCCTTATTGAAAGACCAAAGAACTGCTTTGTGATACTAACTAAATGGGCATTTAAAACAAACTGGATGAAACGGTAAGGTTATCAAAAATGAAGCCTTGTTAGTTGCTCAATACTCACACCAAGAAGGAATCGACTCTGATGAAACCTTCGCCCCTGTGGCATGGTTAGAATCCATTCGAATTCTTCTCGTTTTTGCATCTTTCAATCGTTTAAATTTTTTTGAAACGGATGTTAAAAGTGTTTCTTAAATGACTTCATTCAAGAAGATTTGTTTGTCAAACAACCGCCTGGTTTTGAAAATCCCTCTTGTCTTTACTATGTTTCAAATTATCAAAAGATATTTCTGGTCTTTAGCAGGCTCCAAAAGCATGGTACAAAATACTAAGCACTTATCTTATTAGAAATGATTTTTTTTGTTAAATGGACTTTTATTTATATCACAAAGATCAAGTTTCATAGGGGCTGATCTCCCCATTGATTACAGCAGCATTAAACATATTAGAAGATAGCAGGGATACAAATCTATGAGGGATAAAGTACTGATCATCCTCATTCAGTATTATCCTAGAGTTTAAAATACTAAGGTTACCAAACTTAATTAGATAATTACAAAATAGTATATTTATTTTCCTAGTAACATATCCTCCAAGATAATCATTTCCTAGAGAGTCTTCAGACCATGGTGGAGGTTCCATCAAAAATTGTATATCATTTGTTGTGGATCTTCGACATCCTTCTGTTGCTAAAGTATGAGCCACTATATTTCCTTCTCAAAAATTATGCCGGATATGGGGATTCCCCAGTTTCTTCGGTGCAAAACTGCAATCATTAACAATGTTAAAAAAAGTGGGGAAGGATGGTTTAGTTGTATGATCACCTCTGTCGCATCTGTTTCAACTTCAGTAATATTCAGGTTATTAATTCTGGCCACCTCAAGACCTTGAAGGAAAGCTTGGAGTTCCATATGGGTATTATTGAGGCCTTTACCTTTTTTTTATAGAAGCCTGCAATCTAGTTTCCCAGATAATCACGGAACACCCCCCAATACCATTAAGTTGATTATCGTTATTATAGGAGCCATCTACATTAAGTTTGATTGCTCCCATTAAAGGAGGAAACCATCTTACATAACATCACAATGCTTATTTTCATAGCCTATAGTGTGAGTAGTATATTTAAATTCCAGAATACAGGTTATAAGGTGATGAATGTTGATGGCTCTGACATTATTATTAAAAATGTTATGGTTCCTTTTAAGCCAAATATGCCAAAGCGCAAACGGATAAAAGAAATCCCAGGACAAAAGGTGATTTTCAAATATATGATTTAATGATTTGAATTCTTCCAGCCAAAACTCACTACAAAGGTGGGATAATAATGCGAAATTCCGACCAAAAAGTGAGAACAACGGGCATTTGAAGAAAATATGGTAAATGTTTTTTTCTTCTTGATTACAAATGCTGCATATGGACAAAGAAATAATGTTAAGTCTATGCAGAAATGAATTTTAGGGGAGACGATTATGAGAGCAAAGCCAGAGAAAGAATATAATTTTTCTAAGAGTTGGTGTTTCCAGATCCATTTACAATTAGTATGAGATGAAAGAGGGGGGAGATGATTTTGTAAACAGAAGCAAGAGAGAACATACCTTTACTATTAAGAGACCAAGAAGGGAAATCAGTCTTCCTCAGACCTTCTGTAAAAATAACCATAGGATTCTATGTTTAATATCCTTAGGAAAGACGAAGGAACAATTTTCAAAATTCCAAGAATTATTTGTATAAATGTCACTGATGGTCACATTAAGATCGGTAAGATGTAGAGGGCCGTGAATCAATGATCTAAGAGTGTAATTCGGAGGAATCCAATTAGCATCCCAAATACTTATGTGATTACTTGTTATCGCAATCCAATAAAAACCTTTCTTACAGAATTCCCAACCACATCTAATATTTTTGCGATCGTTGATTTACACGATCTAGTAGAGCTACCAGCATATTTTTTATTAGACAACTAGCGAAAAGATGATTTGGATTTAAAAAAAGTCTCCAAGCAAGACTTGCTAGAATGGCTTTATTTTTTACCATCGCTTTAGTAATGCCCAGACCACCTTCCGATTTTTTTTAGTACCAATATCCCAAATAAGATAATGAAGCTTCTTCTTAATTGAGGCCGACCCCAACAAGAAATCACGCTGGATTTTATCTATCATTCTAGGGGTGGAGTCTGGTAATTTGTAAATTTGCATAGCGTAGTTAAGGATAATGTTTAAGGTGGCTTTAATTAGGACTACTCGTCCTGCTGGATTAAGGAAATTAGTCTTCCAATTAGCTAATCTATTACAAATTTTATCAATAATATAATTAAAATTGGAGTGTTTTGGTGCCCTAGAAAGAATAGGGAACCCTAGGTAAACTCCAAATTGGGAGAATTGTTGAATTCCTAAAGAAGAGGTGGCAAGGGAGATGAACTCTTGTGAACAAGAATGTGAGAAAATAATTTTTGATTTTGATTTATTTATGGATTGCCTAGAGAGGGCACAGAAATTCTTAAGGGAATTAGCAATTGTGTCAACATTCTTGGGATGAGCTCTAGCCATATGACTAAGGTCATCAGCATAAAAGAGATGTGAGAGGGGAGGTGTCATATGATTAATTTTTTTATCGGTTCCCAGACTCCCAAGTTAACTTGATGACTAATGTGAAGAGACTACATTTCCATACAAAGGATGAAAATATATGGGGACATAGGATCACCTTGT
Source organism: Solanum pennellii (assembly GCF_001406875.1). Lineage (NCBI taxonomy): Eukaryota > Viridiplantae > Streptophyta > Magnoliopsida > Solanales > Solanaceae > Solanum > Solanum pennellii. Next base: position 45,628,714 of record NC_028644.1, read on the forward strand.
CGAATCCCTCGTGATGGACTAAAAAATTCAGTTTTAGATCCATTAACCTGAATAGAGATTGTACTGGTATAAATACAACTCATAATGAGAGATCTATTGTTATTAGGAAATTTGAAAAATTTGAGGGTTTCATAAATGAAAGACCATTCTAACTTATCAAAGGCTTTTTCCAAATCAATTTTAGAACAAAACTTCCACCTTTCCTCTTAGAATTTTAAAATATTAAATAACTTCATGAATAATAATAGCATTATCGGTTGGCCTCCTACCTTTAAGGAAACTACTTTGACAGGGTCCAATAAGAATTTCTAAAAAGGTTTCAAACGATTTGCAATAGTTTTTGTAATAATTCTATAAATAGTGTTGCATAAACCAATGGGTCGAAAGTTTTTAAGATGATTTGCATTCTGAAAATTTTGAATAAGACAAAGATAAGTGGTGTTTAAATAGGGAGGCATAATCGCATTCTTAAAGATAGAGTGATTGATTTCAAGAACAGATTTACCTACAATATCCTAGTGTTTTTGCTAAAAATAAGGGTGAAGGTCGTCAGGTCCCGGTGATTTGTAGGGTTTAATAGAGAAGATTGCTTTAACAATTTCATGATCTCGAAGAGGGTGATCAAGAGACGACATGTCAATATTATGACAGGAGATAATATTAAATTCAGTATTATGTAATGAAGTTTGTCAATGAGAGGTAGAGTAAATATTTTGAAAATATTTTAAGGTGTGATTCATGATACCAAGATGATTAGAGATCCAGTCTTCATTATTATTTTTAAAGAAAGAGATATTATTTCTACGTCTACGATTGATGACAGAGATGTGATAGAATTTAGTATTTGCATAACCATCATTTATCCAATTAATACGAGAGCGCATACACCAATAGTCTTCTTCTATCTTAAGAAGGTACTTATATTCTATGGTAAGCTGAGTGCTGAGATTAACAAGGTAATTATCACTAAGAAAAGGATTTTTTTGAATGCATTTATGTCTGGCAAGAATACGATTTTTCTTTTTCTTAAAATCTTCAAACGTGGCTCTACTACAATTTACAATAGCATGGACAAAATTACAGCAAGCGGTTTTATGATCTTTATTAAACCAGCATTCAGAGACAATATCTTTAAATTCATTATGAGCATACCAATAGTTTTCAAGGCGAAACGGTTTATATTGTTCTGCCGATCAGAAATACTAATTTGAACCAAAAGTGGAGAGTGGTCTGAATAAGTGCGAGGAAGATAGGTAACTGAAGCACTGAGATGGGTCTGGATAAAAGTTTGGTTTGCAAAACATCTATCTAATCTTTCCAAAATAAGACTTCAACCAAATCTATGATTTGACCAAGTATAGCGACTCCCTTTAAAACCTAAATCATCAAGACCACAGTAATTAGTACAGTTAAGGAAATTATTAGCTCTAGACCATTTAATAGGGTTTCATCCACATTTATAAGCTTGACAAATAATATCATTAAAGTCCCCTCCTACAAACCAGGGACCATCATAATTATCTTTTATATTTCACAAATTATTCGAAAGGGTATTTCAATGAATAAGATTAGGGTTAGCATAACTAATGGACATTAACCAGGGAAGATTATTAGGAAGTACCTCAACCATCACATGCAGCTCTTGGAAAGTCTGTCTCACTCCTGTAATCTTTACTTAATCTTCATGCCATAAGATTACAATACCTCCAGATTGTCCAGTTGCAGGATATTCAGACATACCAGTAAAATTGTAATCAATCTTAAGACTTTCATGATTTTCCATTTTTGTTTCAAGTAAAGTCAACATGCATGGGGTATGTATATTAAGAAGACCTTTCATGTTCCTTCTAAAAGCCATGCTATTAGCACCCCTAATATTCCAGATAATCAAAGAGGGATATTCTATTCATTATGAATGGGTACATGTTCCGTGTCTCCTGTTCCTGACCCGCATTGAGCACTGTCTTGATAGTTGGTGCCACTAGTGCTGCTAGTTTTGCCGCCCATCTGTTGATTGGTGGTCGAAAATGTATGGAGCATTTCTTCAGTGTTTGTGGACATCTGAAAATGTACTTCTTGTCCTCCGACTCTGGGAATATCATAAGGTCCACTTCGCTTAGGTCTGCTATTTCGGTGAACGAGGGAATGTGAGGTTCCTCTTCCAGCCCTATGTTTTGATGTAATAATGTAGATTCATATGCAGTTACGTTTTGAGGAGGAACTGTCATATGAGGATTTTGAGGAATCCAGGGGAAAAACAAGGGGTTTTCCTGAGTTAGTTCCATTGGACTGAAGAATTGGAGATTTTGAGTTGTTATCAAATTCTGATTTTGATTGAAGTGAGATGGAATTCCCCATATATGTTGCACGTTGTGATAAATCAATGGGGACATCTCTGATGTTAGAGGGTTTATTATATTTTTTACCAACTGATGATTGAGGAAATTGTCCACTGCTAGCCTCATTCCTTCCGTAATTAGTTGTTCTAAGAAGTTCGAATTTTGTAGGACAATTGTCACTTCCTGACCGTTTAGGTCCAACTTGAACATCACTGCTTGATTTGTTAACCCCTGTTCGATCCAGGACAGTGGAGGTTTATTTGGTGGTATGCATTCGTTTCTAAGATTAACTGGTTGTTCTGCAATGGAGGGGGAGGAGGAGGATTTGAGTTCTCCATTACTTTGGTTAGTGGGAAGAGTTTGATCTTCCCTTTGTTTGAAGCAAGATTGATCTTTTCCCTATAGTTTTTTCGTGATTTTCTAGTTATAGTTGCATGTTTCTTTGCTTTTATTTCCTTAAACATCCCGGCTTAATATTTGTTTTATTTTTGTTAGAAATGTTGTCTAGAGCATAATTTAGGGTCCGTGTCAAAATAAAATGTCTAGAAAATACAAAAAGAATAGCTTAATTGGTGTTAAATTTGCAGGTATCACATCACCAGAAAATCTGCAGAAAATTAGTCTACAACACCATTTGACGGACCCATGGACGCACCATCACGCTTGCGACGGACCGTTGCAAGCATCCGTCGTGCCCAGGTATGTTTTTCAAATTTTTCAAAGTTAGGGAACGTATGACGGACCCCCATGACGGACCGTTGAGCCTGAAATGGACCATCGACGGGTACTCGTCGCGTCAAAACACATAAACCCGACCGGACCCACCAGCTTGTTGATCGCCGGTGCTTTGCGCCTCAGGTTTGCTTCACCTACCACTCTATTGTTTAAGATTCTTTTATGTATTGGGGAAAATTATATATATTTGTTGGGGGTGGGGTAAATGGAAAGTGACTGCTAGGGTGAAGTTAGAGTAGCCCAACTTACGATCCTCTTTTGGGGTTTTCTTGCCTGTGTTCTTTTTCCCCAAGAGACTGATTATTTTTATTGTTGAACCAGCATGTGTATATCTTGTGTACATAGTATTAATCTGAAGCATGATGGCTAAAACAAAAATGATATCCTGATTAATGAAAATGATGCGTGACTAGGTATAGTAACTGATAAATGTGTGGCTCTAAGCATGATATAGAGATACACTACGGCATGAACCTAAATCAAAGATTCGAACTAGGTGTCTGATAATCTGGTAGAGTAATTAGATGTCAAGTGAGAGTGAGGAAAAATTGAATATTCCACCATTGGTACTGAGCTAGAACTGCCCGGTTAGTCATGCTAAAAGTAAGTCATAATAGTCAATTAGGAAAGGATCATAGCCCCTTGTTCGAAATAGTCAATCTTTAGCCTAAAATAACAGAAAAACAAAATGAAGTAATCCCTTATTGATCCAAATAGTTTGAGATTAAAATAGATCTTTCTTCTTCACCCCATCTGATCTTTTCCGGGAACAACGTGTTGGGCCTGATCCCTCCTTGGACATGTGCACTTCAACTCATTCTAGGTGGCTAATGTAGGATACAACCTTGTCGTGGCCCTGACGCAATCTTGGGTATTGTGAATCTTGACTCATGGAAAAGCCATGAGTTGAGGGTGGCTGTTATGAGGAATACTCTGGAAAGTGGGGTTGAAAGAATAAAGAGGAAGAAAGAAGAAAACAACAGTAACTCAACAGTAAAAACAAAATAAACACAAGAAAAGAGAAGAGTCACTTACACATAAGGAGAAGAAAGGGAGAATAGCAATGTGAAAGAAAATTGAGAAATAGGGAGAAATAAAATGATAAAAAGGTAGGATGCTTAGACGATATGTCATGGAGGGCAACAAGTCACTAAATATACCTAAATATACCCTACCTGACCCTAAGCCTATGTTACAAGCTAAGAAAGTTCTATCGTGATCCTAAGAGTTTGTTATGGAGAACTTAAAGCAGTGAAAATAAGGGCAAACCTATGGCAATATGTGTAAATGATTTGTAAAGTAATTCTGAGAGCGAGTGTTGAAAAGTAATCTATATGCTCAAACTGTAATCATTATGTGAAAATGAGGATGTTATTTTTAAGTGAGGACACTAGTTGCAACACCGGAAAAATTAGCACCTAGGTGAGAGATCGAAGAGGATAGGTGTCAGTTTGTGGTGAGTCTGTGTGATGGTTTGATCTACATAGTTCAAGCCTAATAGTGATAGCATGCATGAATATAATGAGAATAATCAGGATTGATAGCCAAATGATTGCTAAAGCTAAAATACAGATACTCTTATACAAAGATTTTGTAGTGAGTCATAGTGCGTCGCTTGAGGACAAACAACGAATTTAAATTTAGGGTGTTGATATACCGTGGTTTCACGGTACTTTCAATTCCTTTTCCTTATGTTTAGTCTGTCTCTAAAGCCTTCTTGTATTGATTTTTGATATAGTTTTCTATTTATTTCCAGGAAATCTATCCAGAGGAAAACGCGGAGATTTTGAGCTGAAATTGCTGAAGTGACAACCTATGGACCCCACGACGGTCCGTCGTGACTGTGATGTCAGTAAGGGTCAACTGTCGTGAGAAGATATTGGCTGTTGAAGGATGTTGGGGAATTCTGACCAAGTGTGGGACTACGGAATCTCACAACTGACCGTCATAGCCACTACGGTCCGTCCTGCACATTCGTCAATCCTTACAGAGAGTAGTCCCAGTACCCTACTTCAGAAGATTCTAAGTGTCGTGGAACGAAGCACCTCGACGGACCGTCGTGCTTGCAACGGTCCGTCACACCTATCCATCGAGGGTAACAAAGAGTTGATGAAGAAAAGAAGAATAAAAAGAGTTAAGTATAGAGAGGCGGAAGACCACGAGGGTCCGCCGTGTCCACGACGGTCCATCACGAGAGTCATCGACTCAGACGGGTTTTGGGCATATTTTTCCTTAAATAGATTTGTCGCTTTTATAAGGTTTTGTATCTATAAATAGTCTGAAAAACCTCATTTTAGGGGTTAGACTCTTGATAATTTTCAGTCTTATTGTCTTAGTATTGAACTTTCAATTTTTGGATTTTATATTACTTTTCCGGAATCGAATATTGGTGTTTTGTGATTTATTCAAGTAAATTTATGGATTTGGTTCATTCTCATCAACGTAAGTGCATGAATTCATACATTATTACTATGAATTGTGTGATTATAAGAATGGGTAACTAAACTCCATAACTAGGGTTGTGGGAACCATGGGTAAATTACAAGGTAAAACCTAGCAAAAATAACGATTCTAGAATAGTGTCTTGCATGTATTGATAATTCTTTTACTTAGAAGTCTTTTTAACGGATGGCCAACGTTAGAACTCGCCTTATTGCTACTTGCCAGACGAAGGAGGCAGATAATAGGAAAATAATTATCAACATAGGTTTAGTGTATGCTATCTAATAGGCTAGTGTCGGTAGGTACAAAGTAACAACTTAGTCAAATATCGAATATGATGCTTCATAAGGGGTAAAGATAGAGTTTAGTAAAGCAACATACGTAGTAAGACCAAGGTGCGGAATGAAATTTTCTAGATGTCGGACCGACGATTTAGAGATACCTAACATATCACTTTGCATGCAGGATACCAGGGAAAGATTGTTATTGCTAGAATTACCAACTTAGGATCCTGTTAGGAACACGTACGCCCTAGTTACTCCCATTACTTGATTAAACTCCAATACTTGAAGTTGTCACTTGTTTACTTTAAAATTGCTTGCATTAATCAAAATCCCCCTTTAGTTATTTCTTTTGGTGAAATAATTGACTAAATAGAAGTAATAATAGAATAAAGTTAAGTCTGAATCATTTTCCTCGTGGGAACGATCCCAACCTCACTAGTTGGTTTCTTTACTTGATGCGGCCTCTTTTACTTCGTTTTGAGAAGTAAATTTGAGCGTTTCATCGACTAATCCGGAGTGAAGCCCCCGATAAGTCATAATTAATTTTGGTTGTTATGTTTATGTTATGGTATGAGTTTATATGATCTTGTCTCTTATGTTGTCATGCCTTCATGTTAGAATCGCTTTAATGTAAATTCTTGAATTTTAAGCATGTTTCACTATAAAGGAGTAGTGTCGACTATAAAGAATTTCAAATTTTTATTTTACTGGTTTTTCATGAATGATGTTCTCAATATGTGTAGAAATGATTTGTAAGAGAATGACTATTGTTGGAGAAGGTAGTTCCTCCAATAATGATTTAATGAGTATGTGGTGTGAATTGTGGAACTTGTTCTACCTTGCTTATGTTGTTTAGATGCTTAATGATGTGAATTTTGTGCTCCTTGTGAGTTGGTGCATTAAGTATGAATATCTTGACCTTGACGATTTTTGTGGTATGCTGCTAGTTGGGTCCTTTATGTCCTCAGAAATGTTTTGTGTCATTCGAGGACAAATGTTGCTCTAAGTGGGGGAGATTGTAAAGAACCTAAAAATGAAATAGGTCAAACTAGAGCTTCACATGTGTTTCATGGGTTAATAATGTATTACAATAGTTTATTTTAGCATTAGAAGTTAGTCATAAAGTTTGGGAGCGTTTGGAAGTCAAACGCCCAAGACGTACGAAGTAAGTAAAATTTCAAGTTTGAAAAGGGTCCAAATGGTGTGGGGGTCTTTTGAGAAGTTTGGGAATCATTTGTGGACTTATTTAGGTAATTTTAAACCTCATTTCACCCATCATTTCCAACACTAAATATCAAATAAAATTTCTCCAAAAACCTCCATTGAAGAAGCTTCAAGCTCCAAGGAAAAGGACCAAGTTCTTCACATTTTCTTCATCAAAATTATCGTGGATTCCTTCTCATTGAGGTATGGTAGTCATACTTAAACCTTCTTTCATTTAAGGAGCCCTTTCAATGAAATTTCAAAAAAAAATTCAAACTTCAAACTTCTTTATCCCTTTACTCTAAGTATGGGTCTTTGCATTAAAAATGTTTTATTGATTTGAATGAGTTTTTCTTAGCTTTAAAAGATGATTTTAATGTAAAAACCTCAATGGATCATGTCTATTCTTTTATCAACTTTTGGATTATGAAATGGGTTATATGATCATGACTTGATAATGTTAAAGTTATTTTTTCTTGGTGGCTTTATTGAGTTTTAGATACTGCCCTAAGGGCTTTTTTTTAGATTATTGTATAAATTGTGAATAGGTGGTAAAGCCTTGGATGGAGGGTAAGTTATTATATCTTGACTAAGTAATGTTAAAGTAACTCTTTAGTTGTGTGGTCCACCTTCGATAGCGGAATTAACTTGAAATATATTCATTTATATGTGTATTGTGAAAATGGCCTTGAAGGCATGATAAGTAAAGTCAAGTGATAATATTAATATGTATATGCATTGTATTTGTTGGAATGTTGAAATGAGTATCTTGAACGGTTTATGTCTAAATGAAGTATGCATTTGATATGTGAAGAATGATGATGTGTAAATTTTGATAAATCTGAGTTGAGCATGTCTAGAAGTCAATGTTAGGAATAGTGGTCATTTTGTGAAAGGTGTGCTCACATGTGCTCATACACACACTTGAATGCATGAATGAAGTCAATGAAAGAAAATTGGGGATTGTAGGGTGGACACTCTTCGTGAGACGAGATGAAGTGTCTAGACCATCCCTACTATTCCTAAGCATAAAAAGGGAAATTTTTGGGTAAACACGCTTCGTGAGTTGAGATGAAGTGTTAGGAGCAACCTCACTATTCCCGACAAGATTTCCAAAGATAGGTTGTAGGTTTGATACCTTCCGTAAGTGGACAAGGGGTGTTCAATAGTTATCTCCTAACCTATAGTTAATGAATGTTTAAGACTCTGTGGGGGAGTTATGCTTAGCACCAAGAGGATTTGAAGAAGGGGTGGGTACAATTCGTGAGTAGAGATGTTGTATCCAATGTACCTCTTGATATGGGTGCTCCTCGTTAGTACAGAGTGAGTTACTTAGTAGCAATCTTCTTGTCCCTTAACTATCTTCCCGTGTAGGTGTATCTATTGGACAACCCATGTAAAGGCTAAATAATATGACCCTACCTAAGGCAAGTAGGGGTCCCTCATCCGATAAGGGTAGTACCGGCATTCCACGTCAAGATCTCATGGTCTATGTCGGTTAAATCTTACCCTCACAAATGTATGTAAATGAAATAAGTCTCATTAAGGGTGTACTACTTAGGATAGGTGGTGGAATGGGACAATACCTATCTATTGCACAAGTAGGCATTTGGAGGGAGTCTTGGTGTCTCCTTATATGAAATGTATTAATTGGTCATTGATATGATGTAAATGAAAGTAATGTGACTTTATGGTTTAAGATAAGGAAGCATGTCGATGTTATGACTTTTATGATTAAATATTAGCATGTGATGAACGTGATGTGCCTATTCTAAGGTTATTCCTAAGGAGCACTAAGTGGAAGTGGTTGTATGGTATGCTACTTTCACATTGCAGCAAGTGTAAAATTGGGGGTTTCTTCGGAAGATGGTTCTTATGTGAAATTCCAAAATATATGTATGTTTTTATAGTTTCTTTGATATTGAATGGTGACTCGTGTAAATGAAATGAAGTAAACCTAGCCCTAGTAGTCATAAGGATCTCTTGAGGAGCTATTTAGGAGGATGTATAGGTGATCTCTTTATGTCTTACTTAGAGGAGCCTTTGGACAACTTAGGTTAGGAGTAATTCATGTGTAATTTTGAATTTACTGTAAGCATGCTCCTATGTTAAGAAAAATTGAAGTTTTACCTTATGTGCTAAATGATAATACTATATGATGTTTTGCAACTTAATTCATGAAGGTTTTTACCAAAATATCATGACTTATATGTTTCTTCTAAATTGTACCCACACTTTTCTATGCTTTATAAGTATAGGTTGAAGCCTAGTTGAAGGGTAGAAAGAAAGCTTGGGAATCGACTCTCTCAATACTAAGTATGTCCTAATTTATTCGAGGGCATAGTATATATTCTTTACTCTCTTCTATTAGGACTTGTTAAGACTAGTTATGTATTTCTTTCAATGTACATGGTCTTGTCCCTAAGATATTTACGACGTGTCTTTAAGTTGGCTTGTGATGATGAGACTATCTTAAGTATTTATAAATGTTATATTCCTTAGTATTATGTATCGTGAAAAGTTTTAAATTCCTGCACTACTTTTCATGACTTATGCAATGAATGATAGCTAAGTGTCTTGTGCAAGACCTTCGAAAGGTCGAGTACGCCTTGTGACGACCTAAGGGTTGCCCTAACTTCTAGGGTGTACTTGCGGGTTGTTACAGATGTCTTGAGAACAATGATAGCATGGTAACTCTTGATGTATTTTGAGCTCATGTAAGGTTGACAAGGAAATTCCTCACTATGTGTTATGAAATGTTAAGCTCTCTTATGTGTGTATCATGAATTGAGTGCTACATTTAATGTTATTGTATGTGTTTAAAGAAGTTGTAAGGTACTCCTTTGAGGTGTGACTCATTATGATTTTATTTTGTTGCTGGTTGGGATGATAGTATTAAGTATATTCCTACCCTCAAAAAGATTTTAGTGTCATTCGGGGACGAATGTTCCTAAGGGGGGGATAATGTAACACTCCGGAAATTACATGAATTACACTAGAGCTTAACCTATTTAATATTGTTTAAAATTATATTTTCCAGACCTATATTAGTGTAATAAGTTCCTTTAGAAAAGGTTAGAGCCAAAATGACAAAGAAGGACCCTGACGTCAGGAAACTAGCTAATTTGAACTAGTTGACGTCCCTATGTTTGGTAAAGGTTTTGAAATGTCAAATGAAGTCCAAAACTTGTAAAGAGACCTTGAATCGGTAGTATGTAGTACAAAGGGTCCAAACGTCCGGTAACGACACCCCAAGGACCACCAGAAGAGTCCTTGGGGAGTACCCAAACTTGGGTAGGCAGACTGCAAAAGCAGCCTGCGCAAACAAGATTGGAGCATGATGTGTGCGACGCACATCATACACGCAGGATACTGCCTCAAGAATTGGGAGGCAGCCTAGCGACGCGAGGCTGACACGCACCTCACTGCCTCAACCAAAAAATTCCAAAATATAATGGGACTTGGCCCCCCGACGCGCAGCCACTTCCCAGATTCGTTAAAGTCGCATTTTTGGTAATTTAACTTCATAAAAAGACCCATTTAAGTGAAGGGTATTTTAGGTACTTTATAGGACGACTATATGTGGAAACTAGGCCAGTCTTAGACCACTTTTTACACGTCCAAATCAGATACAAACGCAATCACCCATCTTTCTCAAGAAACACTCTCTTTTTTAAACTACATTGAAGAACAAGAAGAGCTTTAGGAAGAACTTAAGGCTTAGAGGTTTCCAAATAAAATTTCGTGTATTATTCGTCTATAAGATATGGGTTTTTCACTCTTGGGATTCCTTTTCCCAGGAGGTCCTTTAAAAGATGGTAAAAGAATTCAAACTTCTAGGGTTTTTACTCTACAAAACAGATTTTCTTCCTAACTCTAGATTTATGACTTTCGATAGAAAAATGGTTTATATGGTTGATTTCTCACGAATTATTGAGTATTTGATTGATAATGTGTGAATCTCGTGTGATACAAGCTCTCCCTAAATAATAGTCTTTATTGGGTTGTATCTACTACTTGATTTCATGTAAACGTTGGGATTGGAACTAAAACTTGAATGAACTCTTTAATGACTCGTTCCCTTATCCTACCTTATGAATTGATATTTTATATGAAGTGAAGAATTGGTATTGACTATGCTATTGAGTATTTCACTATGTTATTGTTATGATTATTGAAAAATTGAATGTAAGTTCTTGCATAAGGTACTTGGAAGGAAGAGGTAAGTCTTCTAAAGTTGTAATTTCTCTATGATTTTTATGTTTACCTATGAATGATGATAATATGCTAATGAAGTATGAATGATGTTTCTATGAATATATGTTTGGATATGAACATGCTAAATGTGAGATCATGATGATAAAATACGAAAATGTAAGTTTATGATATCCTCTTGTATGTTTTACATAAGGTGATTATGTTATGTTAATCTCACATACGGAGGGTTTTGATGAAAGATAATTCTCATCTAATTCTAAAGATCTCATGATCATTTTTATACAAGGAGATAATCTCCTATGACCTATGATAAGTTTATGATATGAGACAACTTAAAGGTTATTCAATAAAGGGACTTAAGCTAAGCAACGATAAACTAGATATGAGAGGTGTCCCTTCCCTATTTGGAAGGTAGGTCACAATAACTCTAGTGAGATAAAGGTTGCCATGTAATGTGGAACTATGGGTCTCTAATACATCTCCTAGTTCTTGAACTATGTTGCCACCATAGGATACTAGCGAGTGGATCCACCTAGAAAGCTATGTCATTTTGGTTCTACTTTGGCCGGTAGACCAACTTCATTTGGTGTGGGGTTTTATGACACTGGATTCCATGTTTAGCTCAGATGGTCTATGTCAGTTAAGGCGCATGTTCCCTCATGTAAAATGAAAGACAAGTAAATGGACGTTGACTAGGGTGACTTGAAGAGTCTACTTAGTATATGTAAGGGTATGGGAGTCTAACTAGACATTGCACAAGTTGACTCTAAGGAAAGTACTAGGAGATTGTTCTTATGTAATATGATAACATGAAAGGTATGATGATTACGATACATGTTGTTACTCTTATATGAAGTTGGTTACGTTAATAAACATGTTAGTGGTCTATGATGCTTTATGAGGTGATGACTACTTATGTTACAAGTTGCATGAATCAAAGCTTTAGTTATGGTCTCCTATCTTATCTACTTGGTTGTGTGGGGTTATGGGTCTTCACATGACCATTGCACTTGTAGGTTGGGGATGGTATCATTGGTAAGTTTTTTGTATGTTATGTGTATCTGACCTTTTGAATATGAATTGTTGACATGACTCTATGATAATATGTCTTTTATTATGATCATGCTTTATGATTATGGAATCCTTAACTTGTACATGTTCTATGGTATGTGCACTGAAGACTTTCATATGACTTAGCATGCTTTCCAAAGAAATGATAAATGATGCTTTTTCATGCATGTCCTTAAATGCTATGTGCATATACCCATACTTAGTACATGCGGAATACTAACCCCACTACTTCATATTACTACAAATGTAGGTTCCAGCTGTTGAAGAATAACAAGGTCGATTAAAGAAGCTTAGAACGGTTTCTCCAAGTGTTTGTAGGTCCTCATGTTTGGGAATGCTATCTTTTCATACTCTAGCTTCTGAAGACTTTAGTAGTTTTAAGAATACTCTATTTCCATTTATTTTCTTTGGATTCTTTTGTAGTAAGGCCTATATAGCATATTGACTATTTATTGGCTAAGTCCATATTCGTACTCTTTAAATAGTTTTATACATGCGAGACAAGTTTTTCGAAATCGTATACTTATATGAATGTTAAGTGTGAAGTCTATGTATACTTCACATAGTAGTAAAGTTTTTAATCTTCTGCAATTTTAACTGATTACATGTTATGATAAATGCTAAGGGTTTGTCTGAGTCCTCTGAGAGGAAGATGATGCCGGTTGCATCTTGGGTGTACTCTCTGGATGTGACATTCACTTTCCAAGGGCAATGTCAATATAAAGCTATGAAGTTGTTTTAATTTAAAGACTCTTATGTTCATTCCTTTTCATTTGAGTATTAAATATTTTATAGACTATATGTGTCTTAATTATATTGATGTATGGGCTAGGTCCAAACTATTCTACTCTTGTTAGATGGTTATGAGATGAGACGTCCATTTGGGACTATATTATATTTTATAGATCTATGTTCAATAAAAGTAGAAGACTAAGTAATCTTCATATACGAAGGTTCTCTGTATACTCGATATATACATTATGTGTATGTAGAGGTCTATGTAAACCTCTGTGTTGAAGTAATTAAAAGTTTTAAATTTTCTGCGTTTTTCACCTATGAATGTAATGATGTAAGTTAAGAGGCTATTCTTTGTCCTCAAAGAGGACGACGACGCCGGTTACGTCTAAGGGGTGCTCCCCAGATTTGATAATGTCAATACCGGAGTGTAGGTGAGTCTATCTTTCAATAATTTGAAACTCTTTTCATATGATTCCAACCATCCTAATTTGGACTTTTTTTGGGTTAAGGTCGTTAAAGGAGATGCAATAGACGAGAATCCCTCAACAAACCTCCTACAGTAACTGGCATACCTTAGAAACATTCGGATGTCAGTAGAACTCAACGATCTAGTCCAACTATTGACCACTTTCGTCTTCCTTGGATCAACCTCTACCCCTTCACTAGATACAATGTAAACAAGAAAGGCAACCGATCTCAACCAAAAATCACACTTCCTAAACTTAGTAAAAAATGGTTATCCTTGAGAACTTGCTAAACTACTCTCAGGTGTCTCATATAATAATTTTCACTCCTAGAGTATATCAAAATGTCATCAATGTAAACAATCACAAACAAATAAATATACTTTCTAAAAACTTGATTCATAAAGTCCCAAATGCCGCCTGGGCATTTGTTAGACCAAATGACATTACTAGGAATACAAAGTGACCATATCTTGTTCGAAAATGCCTTTTGGGAATATCAACCTCCCTCACTCTAAGTTGATGATAACCCGACCTCATGTCATTCTTTGAAAAGTAACTCGCTCCTTGGAGTTGATCAAACAAGTCATCGATCCTAGGGAGCGGGTACTTATTCTTCATAGTGACTTTATTCACTTGAAGATAGCCGATGCACATTCTGAACGAACCATTCTTCTTCTTTATAAAAAATACCGGAGCACCCCATGGAGATATGCTCGGTTTAATAAATCCCTTATCTAACAAATCCTTGAGTTGAGACTTTATCTCCTTCAACTCTACCGTAGCCATCTGATAAAGAGGGACTGAAATAGGTTGTGTATCCGGCAACAAGTCCATGCCAAAGTCAATCTCCCATTCGGGAGGACTTCCGGGAAGGTCATCGGGAAAGACCTCCGAGAATTCCCTCACCATCGGTAACAACTCTATGGGACGGATCTCAGATTCAACATCCCTAACTCTTACTATGTGGTAGAGACAACCCTTTGCAATCAATTTGCAAGCTTTTAGACATGAGATGATGCTACCCCTAGGATTTGAGTTTCCTCCCTTCAACTCAAAAATTGATTCATTTGGGAATTGAAATTTCACTACCCTTGTCCTACAATCAATAGAGGCAAAGCAAACATGCAGCCAATCCATACCAAATATAACACCAAAATATAGCATATCATGTTCTATCAAGTCAACTAATATAACTCTATTGGGCAATGAAATAGGACAACCTTTATAGACTCTATTAACCACCACGGAATCACCCACCGGGGTAGAAAACGAAAAAAGGTCGTCTGATATGTCGGGTAGTATTTCTAATATCATGGCTACAAGGGGGGTCACGAATGACAATGTAGCTCCCAGATCCAGCAAAGCGTATACATCAAAGGAAAATAATTTTAACATACCGGTGACCACGTCCGGTGAGCTCTCTTGATCATTAGGGATTGGAGAGCATAAAAGTGATTCTTTTTAGGAGCATCCGAATTTGGGGCACTTTCTTGAACCATGAGAAGAGAGATATCCATGCTAGGAATCAACATAGCCGACCTACATTTCTTAACCACAGATCAGATATATCCATGAAATATTTGTTCATCTTGGCCCTAGAATCCGCAACCATAGTAGGAGCTTGCTTTTATAGTTGATTGAAATTGAGGCTATACCCCTTCAAGCTCATACCCCCTTGAAGAATCTTGATGAATTCTTGCATTTGCCTCTCCCTTAGTTTGAAGGGAAAGAACCTATCAAGGAAAGCCATTTTGAATCTCCCCAAGTAATCCGGCCTTCTATAACCGGCCTCTCATCCTTCCATTGCTCATACAATACTTGAGCTTTATCTTTGAGTTGGTAGGCGGCTTATTCTGCTTTTTCTTAAGAAGAAATACCCATGGAATCAAGAACATTGAACACTTTATCAATGAACCCTTGTGGGTCCTCCTCCACCTTAGAACCATAGAAAGTAAGGGGATTCATCCTTGTGAAATCCCTAATCCTTGAAGCGATGGTATTAGCTTAGGGGTTCACTTGCACCCTTGTATCCCTATCAACTTGGGTTGCCAACACCAAATTCAATCTATGAATGGTCGACCTTATCTCAACATTAGACATAGTCCCTTCTTCAATAGGAACCGCCTCATTCAAATTTTCCTCTCCAGCCCTTCGAGCATTGTTCCTCCTTGTATTCATTGCCTATAAGCGCAATAAAAGGATTAGAGAAACAAAGGACTAGATAGAGTTAAGACACTTAGGCACGACGAAGGAATAACAAGAGAGTGAAAGTTCCTAAGCATCACATAGTCTCTCATTCTTAAGTGTGTCGCGCTTTACAATATGAATAAGTCCGTACATAGACGTGGTTTAGTGAGACATCAATCCTAAGATTACTCAACCTCATGCTCTGATACCAATTTTGTTACGACAAAAAGTACCATTTAGGCGTAACCGACGTCGTCGTCCTCTAAGAGTACTAAGACAATCCCTTAGCATACATCATAGCACATCATAGGTCAAAAATGTGGAAAATTTAAAACTTTGCATATGGAGTTTACATAGACTCCTCACATATGAAGTTTACATAGACTTGTATTTTAGCATAACAAATCATATAGAAGTCGAAAGTCTCATCTCACATATAAACCATCTACAAGAGTATGAATCACAATATTTTGGGCATATCCCTTAGTCTATTACAATATGTTATATAGGCTACAATTAAGTCTCAACATGAGAATGGAATAATTGTCTCAAAACACAGACAAAACTAATAAGGCTTGATGATTGAATCTATCCTCGGAACTCATGAGGACTCACCAATTGACTAAGGAAATAGACAGGTCTTCTTCTCAATGACCAGGAATCTCCTCAATGGTCTGAACCTAAAATATTTGGTAAAAGGGGAGAAATTAAGGGTTAGTAGGAACCACATGTACTAAGTATAGCTCCTATGCACAAAAAGCATCAATGCATGAGAAAAGGACAATTTAGTCAAGATAAGGATTTCTTTCAATTTAACTCAACATGCATAGATAATAAGTATAGTAAGTCGATGCAACATAATAGCAACCCAACATGTAAATCACCCTAGCAATACTTGTGCAATGCCAAAGATAGAACCCCATAATCCTATACATGGCTAAGTATCAGATTAAGCAACACACTTCATACTTACGACATATTCTCTTAAAGTCATCATAAAATGATTAATACATGAATACAACTCATATCTTATCGACATAATCATAATCAGTCATAATCATATAAAACGGTACTAGAACCATCCCTTAGGATCACACTTGTGCAATGAGTAAGAGAAGTCACATACCTCCCTCACCCTATGTAGTAGCCTTCAAGACAACCCTAATAAGAATTCACATACTTAACTTGTTCATTTACTTTTACTTTAGGGAAAGAAGTACAATAACCGACACGAGACCATGTGAGCTAATGGAATTCAGTGTTATACTCCCACACCTAAAAGAGAGGGTTAACACTTGCCTAAGGTGTAACCATTCGTACGTATATATCTAGGTGGATCCACTAAGCTAGAGTCCTATGTGGGCACATAGTTAAGGGTCGAGTAGATTGTTTCTAGAAACCTTGACTTACTAACGTGGAGGTTTCCATCTCATGAGACTACATATAATTCAGGAATCCAAACATACTAATGTGTGGAACCCATGTGAGAGATCGGACTTACTAACGTGAGACCTCCATCTTGTATACATGCCTTTTTAGTGGTAAGCAATTATTCCCTTAAGTAATAACATTATCTCATCATACAAGTTCAAATTAGTCTCTTTTATACCCCTATGTAAACATTTTGTCATACATAGCTCATAGGTCATCAGAAGTAAGAACAATCCTTTCCTTTAAACACCACTTCACAAGTTAGTAAACCTTTCACTTAACATTTTATTGTATTAATAAGAAGTACTTTCAATAATATAATAATTGTATCATAACATGCATACATATATCATGTATAATTCAATGTCTTAGGGTTAGGGATGAGGAATACTTAGCATAAAAATCACAACCACATATTACACTTAGAATCATTACTATCTAAGTAACTCATAATTTGTAATTGAATCCAAGAAGAACTAATCAACATACCTCATTGCCCTTACAAGAACCTTCATATTTCCATTACCAATAATGCATAAAAAATTACATATACGAGGTAAATTCAGAAGCAATTACAAAATTAACAACAATGTAGTCAATCTACATATTCAAAATCTTCACAATTCATCATATCAACTCAAGGTTCTCATGAAATTCGGGAAAGGATATGGGTCTAAGTAATTATCATAGTAAATCATAAATATATACTTAAACAACATTAATTAATAATAATTAACCAAAATTGATTCATAATTTCAATTTTCAAAGAAGAACCATGTGTAAAAGAAAATCTAGATTTTGGGGGATATAGAAATCATTTTTGGAGGGACCTCTTGTGAAAAAGGATACCAAGAGTTAAATAAATCATACCTTAAATATGATAAAGCCACAAAATTTTTATGGAAACTTGAAGGCTTGATCTTCTTCAATGAACTCTAATGGTCATCAATGGAGGTTTGAGGGAAGAGAGAATTTGAGAGAAATGAGACTGTTTTTTTATTTAAAATTTTTGGACTTGTTTTGAGTGTTAAAATTGACCTAAAAGTTACTCAAAGACCTTATATATTCACCCATTAAATTACCCAAAATCTCCATCACTTAAGTGGGTCTTTTTGTGAAGTCAAAACACTAAAATACGACTTTTACGAATCTGTGAAGTAGTTGCGCGTCGCGGGGTTAATATTAAATATATTTTTGAAATCCGAGTTGAGTAAGTATACCTAGTGTAGGAACCATGTCCCAAGTCAAAGTTCGAATCTCCCCGTGATGGCCGCGCGTCTCGCAGCAGCCACCACAATCCTGTTTCACGCATGCTGCTTTGGCAGCCTTCTCGGCCATGTTTGGGTCCTCCCCAAGGACCCTTCTGGTGGTCCTTGGGGTGTCATGACTGTACGGTTTAACCCTCTATAATAAATTTACCTATTAGAAGTCTTATTACTAGTTTTGGACTTCATTTGACCCTCCAAAGCATTCACCAAACATAGGGATGTCAACTAGTTAAATTTTGCTAGTTTCCAAACGTTAAGGTTTTTTACTGCTATGGATCCATTACTTTTCAAACAATTTACATACACTATTTTAGGTCTAAACTAATCTTTATAAAACATATGAGGCTCCAGTATAGGTCATGGAATTTCCAGGGTGTATCAAAGTCTATACAACGATGGAGTTTCACTTCTTCATCAATCTTGTGTCGTTCCTATAGAGTTGAGGTTATAAATGTCTATTCGTAATCTCTTATCTTGTGTTTATAGGAAGATGAATACAATAAGAGTCTCCGCTAAAAGGTTTGAAGGAGGAGTGCAAGAGGAAGCTTCCCAAGGTGGACTGACTCCACAAATAGTTCAAGTTCTTCAAGATGCTCAAGTGTCTTCCAAAGGTGATCAAGTCCCTATTAGAGTCTAGGGTAATTAGGTTCCGGTGGTTTTCCCCAGTTATAGTTAATAGAGCGATTATGGTGGTTCTCCTTACTCTAGCCCGGGCTATGACTACACAAGTGAATAGACACATTGGGCCTCGAATGAATGTTATGGAGAGTACTATGACATCTAGAATGAGGAACTTTGGGTGAGGATGAATCCTCCTATTATTCTTGGATCTAAGGTTTTAGAGGATCCCCAATCCTTCTTGGATGAAGTGTAAAAGATAGTGCATGCTATGAGAGTGACTTTTAGGAAGAAGGGGGAGTTAGATACTAACCAATTGAAATATGTTGCTCAAGTTTGGTTCACTCAATAGAAGGATAGTAGGCCGGTTGAATCTTGTCCCTTAGAGTGGGAAGAGTTTAAGGAAGCATTCTTAGAAGGGTAAATTCCCCGTGATTATAAGAAAGTTAAGATTGAGGAGTTTATGAACCATATACAAAGTAACATGATTGTTGAGGAGTATTCCATAAAGTTTATCATATTGTCTAAGTATGCTCCATCTTTGGTGTCAAACCTAAGAATGAGATGAGTAGGTTCTTGACCGGTGTGTCGGATATTATGAGGAAAGAGTATCGTACGGCTATGCTCCGTGGCGACATGACTCTCTCTAGGCTTATGGCTTATGCTCAATCCATTGAAGAGTCTAAACTTGGAAGGAGAACTATAGATTCTAAGAGGGGAAGAAACTATGAGCAAGTTCAACTTAAGTTTTAGAAGAGGGTTTCAATTCAAGATAGTTCTAGTGCTCCTAAGTCTAACTATGAGAGAGGTGGTGGTTCCCAAGTGGTTAAGAATACATGTGCTATTTTTGGGAAAAATCACTTCGTGAAGTGTCTAGCCGGTACTAGTGATGATTTGGTTGTGGTAAGGATGATCACAAGTTGAGAGATTGTCCTACTATTGCGTCTAAAGGAATAGAGGCCAAGGAAGTTCCTCCTAATGCTCTAGATGGTGGTGTATCAAACAGGACTTGTTTCTATGCTTTGCAAGCTAAGGGAGAAAATTCGGGTGATAATACTGGTAATTTTTAGTTTCTCTCTTTAGTTGCTATAGGTTACTCCTAAGTGGGGGAATATGGTGAGTAGTTGGGTTGTTGATTGTTGTCTCTGCTCTTCTATAGTATTCAAGCTTGAGAGATAGAATCTCATAGTAGCATGTTGCATTTTTGTTAGGTGTCTAGTGGAAATTGATTTTCATTGATTCCTTGCATTGTGCATTTTATGAAGTTATGGTTATGTTGTAAACAAGTTTATATGGTTTTATCTCTCGTATTGTCATGTTTCCATCATAAATTTCTTAAGAGTTGTATTTTTGGAAATTTGAGCATGTTTCACTATAAAGTTTGGGCAGTTCACTGTAAAGACTTAAAAATTCGACAAATTTTTGTTTTCATGGAAAATTGTTATAATGTTTATAGAACTAATGTATATGAGAAGGATTATATGTGGATAAGGAAGTTCCTCCTTTAAGAAATGAAAAAAATTGAGTCTTATTGCATGACAAATTGTAGATGTTTCCTACCTTCTTGTTGTGTTTTGAGTCTCTTAATGTTGTGAAATTGATGTTTCTCCTATATGCGTGTATTTAATATTGTGTGGTATGGTTATGTTCTGATAGTCTTGAGTCTTTACTCTAGAAAGTGCTTAAAGTGTAGCAAGTATCATTCGAGGACGAATATTGTCCAAGTGGGGGAGATTGTAACGCCCCTAAAAATGAGCTAGGTGAATGTATAGCCTAACACTTGTTTCATGAGGTTTTAAAGTCCTTAAATGGTTAATAATAGTGTTTATAGTCAGTATATAATGTTTGGAAGAGTTTTGAGGTCAAACGTCCAAGAACATCAAAGACATCCGAAAACTAGTTGATGTTAAATTAGTGTGTCGTAGTGTTTTGTAGTGGAGTTTTGGGGGATTGATTGAAGGTGAAATTGAGTATCGATGGTACCTAAATGTATCCTGATATGTTAATGGGTAAAAACTTCCGAGAACGACTCCCCGGGGACCAGCCTAAGGTCCCTGAGGAGAACCTAAACATGGGCCATCAAAGCTGCAACGCAACCAAGATCTGGAGGATTCTTCGCAACACGCAACCTAAACACAATGAGAAAAAATCTTTCCCTGTGATGAGGGACTGTCACGAACCATTCTCTCTTGAAATTTTCCTGAAACAAAATTTTAAAATGCCTCCGCAACCGTAGTAAGCTCTCAAATTTGATCGATACGTTTTTAAGTCAAATTTTAATTGGTTAAAATGTCAAATAAGTGCAGGGGTCTTTTGGGTAATTTGGGGATGACTTATTGACGGTTATTGAGTCTTTTATAGCCTTTAAATCACCAATCAAAGTTAAACCCTCAACTCAAAACAAAACCTCTCCATTCTTCTCTCCAAAACCTCCATTGATGAAGCTTTGAAGCTCCAAGGAAGAAGACTGATTTTTTCTAAAGTTTTCTCCATCAATCTCTTGGGATTTTCATCACAATTAAGCTATGGTTCTTCATACTTGAATCCTCTTTCTTTGAGGAGTGAATTCCAATGAATTACCAAAGATGATCAAATCATGAATCCTTCTAATTGAACATCTAGCCATGGGTTCTTGCATAAATCATTATCAAACGTTGTATTATGATTGAATTGATGTTAATTTGATGATTTTAACCTAAAAAATCTATGAACCCATGCAAACCATGCATTTCTAGTTTTGACTATTTTATGGGTGAAGTGTCATGTCTCTATACTATTGAATTCTTGTGTAGTTTGATTGGGGCTATTTAATTAAGGAAGAATTATGTTAGAATCATGCGTAGGTTGTCTTAGATTGATAAATTTATATTAATTACCTTGAATTCATTGTACGTTGTGATTATTGAATTGAATTAGTGATCATGGTCTTTGGTAAGGACCTTTGGGTATTGTGTTTGTTGAATTGGCTATGGATTGAAGTTGTGAGAGTGGATTGGTTGTATGTTTTCCTAACTCTCTTTATAGTATGTAATATAGGTCTTGAATTATAATTATTATTGGAATGGGCCACTTATGGTGGCGGTGCTTATGTGCTATACTTGTGAATTATGTGACCTCGTCGGCATTACTTTATGAATTGTGAAACAATGTGGCTTCGTCGCTATTACTTTGTGTATTATGATATGATCATGTTATAACTTGATTATGTGAGTATTAGAAGGTTTTGATGACTTATATGAGGCTTGTGATGGTTTATATTGATGATTCTATAGAAGTGATTAGGATGACTAGCAAGTGTACTTAGTTGTCTCTATGTGCTTCTTGAAAGTTATGCTATATGTGATAAGGTGATAATGAAGTGTGTCTTGCTTTGGTAAACCACTTTTCCTTAGTTGATACATGAAGAATATGAACATGAACATCTTGAGTTATTAGGCTTATGTATCTTTGTCTTGTATCTGTATGAATGAATATTGATAAAAGTCTAGGATCAGTAGACCTAAGATGGTGCCATTCTAAGAATGACTAATACATGAAACCTTATAAATAAAAATAAGGTTACGAATAATCTATTCTTATAGATCTTGAGTAGAAGACCTTGTGGACTCATTCATGGTAGGCGTATTATGACTTTGAAGGACAAAGAGATGGTACCTTCTCATATACCTTTAGATGATTTAACTTACTCTATGAGAACAACGGCTAGCATCGAGCGAATACGTTATAGGTTGTAGCTCTACTTGAGAAGGAGACTAAAGTTCATTGTGACTCTACTTGAGAAGAAGACTAGAGTTCATTAAAGACCACAATATTCCTCAACCATGTGCCTACATGGGATGTGTCTTAGTTCTACCCTTGGCAAGTAGAACACCCTCCATCGGAGTAGGGTAGACTCCGGATTGCATGCCTAGCTATTATGGTCTATTTCAGTTATTTCATATTCTCATCATGTGTGGGATACATGATAGTGTTGGATAATTACTATGAAGTTTAGGTAGTGGTATAGGACTCTATATAGACATTGCACAACTAGGCTTTGAAGATGTTAGTATGTGAGTCCCTAGGTCTTCTCCAAGACCATTTTGTGAAAGTCCTTTATTGATGAATGTCTCTTGAAAGGTCAAATGAACATAATGACTTAAGTAAAGGTATGTTAAGGAAAAGTTAGCTATCTAGCGTACCTTTAAGGGTTGCTTAGGTAGATTTGAAGAGGGTGTATGGGTGGTCTCTTTCATTTTTTACTCAAGTGAATCTTAGAGTAACCTTAGGTGGTGAGTATATGTTGAAAAGGGAATAATCTTAGGTAGTCTTAAATGTAATTTAGGTGTGCTTGAAGAGGGTGTATGGACGGTCTCTTCTTGTCTTACTTAAGTAAATCTCAGGATAGCCTTTGGAAGGAGCGTCATATGATATATGGTTTGAAATTATGTTGATGTTATATTATGGAATGTGACTATATGTGTTTATGTGGACTTGTAAGTGACTCTTTTACTTGTCATATGAAGTTTTACTCAAAAAGAGCATGATTTATACAAATTTCCTGTTATCATGATTTTTAGGCATTATGCAATACTTAGTACATGCAATGTACTAATTCCATATATTTTATCTATCTCTAAAGATGTATGTGGCATTGGAGAGAATTATCGGAGTGATCCTTTGATTATCATTTCATTCAAGAAAGATTTGGTATGTCCTCCCAAGATTTGAGGATATCATGATGCCTAGATTTCCTTATTGAAAGTATTGTAATAGACTTAGCTATTTTCTATACATTGAAGTATGGACCCTGTCCCAATATATTCGTCTGTCTGATATGGAGACTTTGAGACATAGAATTTCATTATGTTTTTCTATAAAAGAGATATTTTGAAGTAGTACTATTTTCATGTGAAAAGTTTTAATTTTACAATAATTTTCGTACATGTTATGCAATGAATGATGTCAAAGGGCTTGTACAAGACCTTCGAGAGGCCAAGTACGCCGTGTGACGATTCAAGAATGTCCTAACTTCTAGTGGGTATGTTATGATACGAGAGAATACCCTAGAAGCTAGAACACTCTTGAGTCGCAAAACGGCGTTCTTGACCTCTCCTAGGTCTTGTACAAGCCCTTCCGTATCGTTCATCGCATATACATAAATAAAAAGTAGTACGGAATTAAATTTTTTCACAACATTCTAATAGTTTTTCCAAAAATTTTTCATATAAGAACCATAGGAAATACTAAGTCTCATGTCATCAAATATTAGACTCAAAATAATCTTGGGACACGGCCCAATACAATCGACAATAGAGTACTACTATGTCTATTACAATGCTTCGAAATAAGAAATCAAAGACATTTATGTCCTCTAGTCAAATGAGGACATACATCAACTTGCTTGAAAGATCATATAATCCAAGTTTCGCTTCCAAAAGCACCTTCACCGATGAATCACTTTAGAGATAGATAAAATCATGGAATTAGTACAAACACATGTACTAAGTATGGCGTAATCCATAAAAATCATGATAATGGACATTTAATGAAAATATGTTTTTAAATTAAAACATCATAGTATAAGCATAAGAACAACATTTAACACCTTAGAAACACATTTAGATAAAACTTAAGCATTTTATCATATTTTTAGCAACACTACAGTGAACTATGTCATTTTACAGCGAACTAAGTCCAATGTTATAGTAAAGTTCCTCAAATTCACAGTAACCCCTTTCTAGCATGCAATCCTCTCACTAAAGGTTATCCTAAGACTCACTTGAGTAAGACAAAGAGATACCTCCCATACACCATCTCTAGGCACACTAAATGATCCTTAAAACCACCTATAATGAGATACACACACTTACAATACACCAAACACATAAACATGAGATCCTCCTACCAA
The DNA here is from genome assembly GCF_001406875.1 of Solanum pennellii. Classification (NCBI taxonomy): domain Eukaryota; kingdom Viridiplantae; phylum Streptophyta; class Magnoliopsida; order Solanales; family Solanaceae; genus Solanum; species Solanum pennellii. Next base: position 45,653,605 of record NC_028644.1, read on the forward strand.
AGGTGATTCTAATGTTCAATTGAGTGAGTTGTGAAGCAACCGCCCGTACAATCCCTTCACATGCACTTAAGAGATCCTTTAGAGTACCTAGGCTAAGATCATTCTCACTTAATACAATAACATACATATAATATGACATTCTATTGTCTAAAGGTTATCAAAAGACTTAATTAAATGTAAATCAAGAAGAGATTTCCATACTTTACCTCTTCAAGATTACCTAAATAATCCTTAAGACTACCTAAGTTTGGATCATTCCTACTTAATCAACCAACATTCTAACTAGAGTCATTCTTAAGAGTTATCTAGGTAAGATATAAAGTGACCATTCCTATTCCCCCTTCACACCTTAACTAAACAACTCTTAACTACTCTAGGTAAGTACTTATTCATTTAACATGTTTCCTAAATTAAGCCATTTTTAATTAGGTTATTTAAGAGACATTCATCACATATAAGGACATTCATGTAATGGTCTTGGAGAAGACGTAGGGACTCACTCACTAACATCTTCAAAGCCTATTGTGCAATGTGTCGATAGCGTCCCATACCACCACCTAAACTTCATTAAGCTTCTCCAATACTAGTAGGTATCCCATACGATTAGAATATGCAATAACCTACATAGACCATGGTAGCTAAGCATGGAATCTAGAGTTGTAACCTACTCTGATAGAGGGTGTTCTACTTGCCAAAGCTGGAACTTGAAAACATCCCATGTTGGCACATGATCAAGGAATATGAAGGGTTTCTTTGCACTCTATCCTCATTCTTAACTAGAGCTACTTCCCTTGCAATACTCACTCGGTGCTAGCAATTGTTCTCATAGAGTAATTCACATAAAGGATCACATGAAGAGGTTCCATATCTAGTTCATAACCCAATAAGATTTACCCTACCAAAGAGGTCCCCTAGGGCTGCCTTTCAATGGCGATGAGGATAGCTTCATGATTTTCCAGAGGATGATTTCATGTCGTTCCATCCAATCAATCCCCAAGTCCACCATTCATACAAGAAAATACCATTACGCCTTTCGACATCAAGGATCATAACGTTACAACTAGGTTGAAGGTTCTACATAGGATATTCTTAGCAACATTCAAGGTTACATGTCATTCGTACATACAATACTAATAGGTTTTAGCATCGTAAGTCAAGAAATCTCATATTAACATTCATGCATGTATCACGTGAGGGACACAAGTCTACCACACAAGACACAACAAGACTTTATTTTATCACATATAGCATATCATTCTACAAGAACATAGGAATAACAATTATCATCAATATGTTACCTTATACACTTAATATCATACATATAATTATCATAGAATCATATAGTCATGTAGGAGAATAATCATGCATCAACTCTAAGACTATACATATAAGGACATAGTCATAGTCTAACATGATCACCTAATAACATCAATAGAAGAACACATGCTTTCACCTTAACCACATATAGATAGATATGATCATACTTCACATAAATCAACTACGCAAATCATCATAATACATCAAGTAATGCCGACAAGTCCATGATAAGTATAATACATAAAGTAACACCGAGAAGGCGACATTATTCACAAGTAAAGCACATAGCACCGCCACCATAAGTGAAACATACCAATCACAAAATAATTCAAGACCCACATTACATCAAATAAAGAGAATTAGGGAAGCGTACCATCAATCCATTCTCACCACTTCAATCTATAGCTAAATCATCCATTACAATACGAAAAGGCCTTTACCCATGGCCATGATCATCAATTCAATACAAAAACTATAATACTCAATCAATCTAGGTCAATTCAATATAGTTTTATCAATATAAGACAACTTATACATCAATTCAATACAATTCTTACATAATTCAATAGCCCATAGAAAACTACACTAGAATACATAAGAATAAGACAATATCAAGTCAACCACAATGTAGTCAAAAACTAGGGTTCATGAATTACATGTGTTCATATGTAAATTATGTTAAAATCATCTAATTAACAACATTTCAATTAATACACAATGATTTAAAACCATTAATGAAAGAATCCATGTATAGATTACAAAATTGGACAAGTTCATCTTTGAAAAACGTAGAATTCTCTTTGAAATTAAGTCTTCTTGATGAACAGAGTTTCAAGGATGAAAAACCATACCACAATGAAGCTAAACCACGAAATTGATGAAGAATCACCAATCAAATCTTCAACCCAAGCTCTTCCTTGAGTTTTGGCTTCGTTGCCAAACGTCGACCAACACTTAGACAAATTCTTGGAGCCCTCGCCTGCACAAGTCTCTGATGAGAACCATGAGTGTGCAGCACAGAGGGAGGTCCTGCCATCGATGGACCAATGATCCGTCGATCGTGGTCTCGTCGATGAGGCTTATAATTCATATACGTTTTAAAGTTAGTCTTAACTAATTAATTAAGCGGTTTTGTAGCTAGTTAGAGATTAAGGGAAGTCTAATTAACTTAATTAACCCCCCATATAAATACCCCAACCCCATTAGACTAAACACAACTCTAAAAACAAAACTCTGTTCATTCTCTCTTATTTCTCTCTCTATTGGAAGACACCATTGAAGACCAAGCTAAGGGGATATTTTGGGGTTTGTAAAAGAGCAAATTCACCATCAATTCCTCACCAAACATTGAGGTATGGGATCTAATTCACCTTTGAGACCTCTTTCCTCAAAGGGTTCCTTCAAAGTATTTTCAAGATTTGAGTTTTCATATAGGTCTTTCTCAATCTCGAAATTTTCATGACTTCTAATTTAATTATTATATATCTTGATGGTTTGGTTTAGTTTGTAGATGATGACACTTAACCCTTAACCCTAGGTTTGATGTTGATATGAATTACATTGTATTTGATTCAATTGACTTTTTTATTGGTTGAATTACTACTAGATGATGTTGTTACACTAATCATGAACTAATAAGGGTGAAGTGTAGTCTTTCATACTAGTTCTTGATAAGTGATGTAGGTTGTGAAGTAAGTTGTGAATTGACCTAAGTATCTTGTCTTAAGATATTATCTAGTATTGAATTTTGATGTAGTGATTTTTATAGTCTCATTGTCATGTTGATTATTAACTTGTGATGATGTATACCCAATTTTGTTGAATTGACAGTTTATGGTAAGACCTTGATGATGAACTATGAAGGAGACTTGGTAAGTCTTATGATCTCTACCCTTTACTTCAAATTATGGTTAATTGTGATTAAGTAATGATTTTGTATTGGAGTATGCCTTGTATTAGAATTTATGGGATGGTATTATGATGAATTGAAATGTCTTGCTTATGATTGATAGTTGTTGGCTTAAGGTGTAAATGGTATAAGTTTGGTGGATGAATTATCAATGTGCCTTATCATGATATAAAGATGTTAATGTACTAACCTCACCTTTATGAATTGTAATGAAAGGATTTATACTCATGCAATTCTAATTGAGATATTGATGATGATGATGATTGTATAAGGGGTAGACCCTATGACCTAAACTAAGTTATGATTAATAATAAAGGCTTAAAGACATTTCAAAAAGGGACTCTAGGTTAGCACAGAGTGAACTAGATTGAGGAGTGTCCCTTCCCACATATGGTAGGATCACTAACGTACTCTTGATATTGGAGACTACAATGCATGTAGCATAAAGAGGGTTTCAATTATATCTCCTAGTTTTTGAACTATGTTGCCCCCATAGGAATAGTAGCTAGTGGATCCACGTAGTTGCTATGTTTTATGTTTTGGTACTACCTTGTCTAGTAGAACGCCTTCACTCGGTAGGGTTTTATCACACTAGATTCCACATTCGCTCATGTGGTCATGTCGGTTATGGTAAGATGTTCCCAAAAGGTAAAATGAACTAAAGGATTGAAATCTAACTAAGATGACCTAAGGGGTCTACCTTAGTCTAGGTAGGCGTATGGGACTCTACCTAAGCATTGCACTAGTTAGACTTGAGGGGAGTCTTAGGAGGATGTTATTATATATAATTATGCTTTTGATGGTATATGTTATGTATATGATGAAATTGTACATTATTGATTTATAGGTTGAATAGTTTAGTTATGAATATGTGTTGGGTTATATTGTTTAAGTAAGATGATATGTACTCCTAAATACCACGTTATGTAAAGTAGGGGTTTAGTCATGATTCTTGTAAGGTTACTAGATTGAGTAAGGTTATGGTACTTTGCTTGGTCATGGCACTTGTTGACTTCATACAGGTTCATAGGTAATTGACTTTCTTTGTTTATAATGAAATGTGCTCTTATTCATGCTTATTGCTAATATGACTTGATGATATAGTTATTTGAACATGTATCTAATTATATGATATGTATGATTCACTTGAATAGACTTGATGATATTATTCTTGTGATGTACATTCCTATGACTTAATGACCATGCAATATTGATTGAAAATGTCTTGTTGAATGTGCATAAAGGTGTTAAATGAAGAATGCATAATTTATGAAATGTCCCTTTTTCTTAACATGTTTTCATATATGTGTGCATATTGTCGCATACATAGTACAAATGGCGTACTAACCTTATTTCTTCATTTTTCCCAAACATTTTAGGTTACGGTCGTCGAGGTGCTTTGAAGATAACTTGAAGAAGGCTTGGATATCTTATCCATCCAAGTAGGTTAGGTCCTCATTTTCCGAGGGAGATGCCTCTATCTAGCTTATAGATTTTTCCTTGTAGTATGAAACATTGTATAGCCCATGTGAGGCATTCTTACTAGATGTATGGGGTTATGCCCAAGTTCTTAAACTCTTATACGATGGTTATGAGAAGAGACAACTATTATGACTATTATGTCTATGTTATGTTTTATATATATATGCAATAAAAGTAGAAGGCTATGTAACCTTTCTATACGAAGGGTCTATATATACTAGATACAGATATATATTCTGTGTATTTAGAGGTCTATGTAAACCTCCATGTAGAAGTAATGAAAAGTTTTAAATTTTCTGTGTTTTTGACCTATGAATGTAATGATGTAAATTAAGTGGGTAGTCTTATTCCTCAAAGAGGACGACAACGCCTGTTACGTCAAAGGGTAAATCGAGATGCGACAAACTTGGTATCAGAGCATAAGGTTGAATATCTTTGAGTCTATGTCTCTCAACCACCTCTATGTAGGTTTGTATTCATAATTGTGAAGTGCGCCACACTTATGAATAGGAATCTATTTGATACTTAGGAAGTTCTCACTTTCTTAGAAATATAATATCATGCAACTAGAGTATACTTATGGTGCGCTTTTGCATCTAATCCTTGTATTGTGAGTATTGGAAATGAATACTCGAAGGAATGCGGCACGAAGACTTGAAGAAGAGATTGTCAATACAAGAGCTCCTCCCCGTGGTGATTAAGTTCCTCCTCTGGAGAAAGGTGTGAATGATGACCAAGCCCCGTTGAATCCTACTCCTTTTACTGATGAGAACATAAGTGCCTCTCTCTTCCAAATGGCCCAAGTCGTTACTACCCAAACACCAGCCACCACTAAAGCCCAAGCCATGACAGCCCAAGCTAATCGGGAGTTTGTACCCCGAGCTCATCAACAAGTTGCTACCATGGCCTCCCATCTAAGGGATTTCCTTCGAATTAATCCTCCTACTTTCTATGGGTCTAAGGTTGAAGAAGACCTCCAAGAGTTCATTGATGAAGTCAACAAGATACTTTTTGCGATGGGGTTGTCTACTAGTTAAAAGGTCGAGCTATCCACTTATCAACTCAAGGATGTGATCCAAGCATGGTATGTGCAATGGAGGGACAATAGGTCGTTAAGGGGTGGTCTGGTGACTTTGGAGATCTTCAAGAAGGCTATTCTTGATTGATTATTTCCTAGGGATAAAAGGGAAGCTAAAGTGGTGGAGTTAATCAACCTTTGCCAAGGAGGTATGAGTGTGCATGAATACTCATTGAAATTCACTAAATTGTCAAAATATGCTCCTTCTGTGGTTTTCGATCCTAGAGATGAAATGAGCCACTTTGTGACGGGGATGTCAGATGATTTGCAAGAGGAGTGTCATTCGGCTGGCTACATGACAACATGAATATTTCTCGTCTTATGGTGCATGACCAACATGTGGAGGAGGCAAGGTCTAAGAGGAATAGTAGAGATGCAAAAAGGTCAAGATCTTTTGATAGTGGTTCTTCAAGGAATAGGCTTGAGAGACAATACAATCCTAGATTAAAGAAGCGGGTTTCTAATAAGGTTCCTTCCAAGTTACTAAGGCTAGTGGTGATAGGGTGTCTAACCCTAAGCCTATGAAGGGAAAAGACAATAGTCACCAACCAAGATGCCAACTAGTGGAAATTGTGGCAAGAGGCACTATGGTGATTATATTAAGGGAACACATAATTGTTTTGGTTGTGGAAAAAGTGGGCACAGGGTCAGGGAGTGCCCTAATGTGAGGGGTCAAGTCAATGATAGTGGTCAAGCTCAACCAAGTGTTTCAAATGAGGCTCCAAAGAAGAACCACGTCTATGCTCTCCACACTAGGGGTGAGCAAGAGACTTCTCCCGATGTGGTGACCGGTATATTGAAAGTGTTCTCTATTGATGCATATTCCTTACTTGATCTCGGTGCTACCTTACCATTTGTTACTCCTCTAACAGAAAAACTTTGACGTTTTGCCCGATATTTTGCATGAACCCTTGATAGTGTCTACTCTAGTAGGTGAATCGGTTTTTGAAAATAGGGTGTATAGAAATTGTCCTATAATGTTTCCCAATAGAGTTTCTTATGTTGAACTAGTAAAACTTGATATGCTTGATTTTGATATTATTTTGGGTATGGATTGATTGCATGCTTGCTTTGCCTCTATTGATTGTTGGACAAGGGTGGTGAATTTTAACTTTCAATATGAACCCGTTGTTGAGTGGAAGGGGGAAAATTCTAATCCTAGAGCTCGTATCATCTCTTGTCTAAAAGCATGCAAAATGATCTCTAATGGTTGTCTATACCATATTGAAAGAGTCCAAGATTTAGACTCCGAAATTCCTCCCATTGAGTTGGTCCCCATAGTAAGTGAACTTATGGAGGTCTTTCCTAATGATCTTCCTGGTATTTCTCCCAAACGGGAAATTGATTTTGGTATCAATTTGAACTAGATACAAATCCCATTTCAATTCCTCCTTATTGGATGGCTGTGATCGAATTGAAAGAGTTGAAGGCTCAACTCAAAGATTTACTAGACAAAGGCTTCATTAGACCTAGTATTTCTCCATGGGGTTCCTCGTTTTTTTTTGTGAATAAGAATGATGGGTCCTTAAGAATGTGTGTTGATTATCGCCAAATGAATAAAGTCACCATTAAGAACAAAGTATCCTCTCCCTTAGATTGTCGACTTTTTTGATCAACTATAAGGGGCATGCTAGGTGAGGATATACCAAAGATGGCATTTCGGACTAAATATGGTCATTATGAGTTATTAGTAATGTTATTTTGTCTCATAAATGCTCCGGCGGCATTTATGGACCTAATGAATAGGGTGTTTCGAAGTTATGTAGATTCATTTGTCATTGTCTTCATTGACAACATCTGGGTATATTCGAAAAATCAGGGTGATCACATGAACCATTTGCGGGTGGTATTGCAAGTACTTAAAGGACATTAATAGTATGCAAAGTATAGTCAATGTGAATTTTTGTTGAGGTCGGTCACATTTTTGGATCATATCATCTCTAGTGAGGGATTTGAGATTGATCCAAGGAAAATGGAGGCGGTGAAAAATTGGCCTAGACCATTGACTACAACTGACATTAGGAGTTTCTTGGTTTTAGCGGGTTATTATTGGAGGTTCGTGGATGGTTTTGCGTCCATTGCATCTCCCTTGACTACTTTAACCCAAAAGTTTAAGAAATTTGAGTGGTCGAAGGCATGTGAGAGAAGCTTCAAAATGTTAAAAGATAGGCTTACTTCCGCTCCGGTGTTCACTTTACTGGACGGTACAAAAGGATTCGGTATGTATTGTGATGCATCTCGAATGGGTTTAAGGTGTGTGCTTATGCAACTGGAAGGTGATAGCCTATGCTTCTAGCCAATTTAAGGTACATAAGGAAACTATCCAACTTATGACTCAAGTTAGCGGTCGTGGAGTTTCCCTTGAAAATATGGAGGCATTACTTGTATGGGGTTCATGTTGATGTCTATACCGACCATAAGAGTTTCCAATATGTGTTTACCCAAAATGAATTGAATCTTTGACAAAGAAGGTGGTTAGAATTATTGAAAGATTACGACATGAGTGTCCTATATCACCCCGGCAAGGCAAATGTGGTTGCGGATGCTCTAAGGCGTATGACTTTGGGTAGTGTATCTCACATAGATGAAGCCAAGAAAGACCTAGTGAAAGATGTTCATAGGTTGGCTGGGTTAGGTGTGAGGTTTACAGATTCTACGAATGGTGGTTTCATGGTTCATAATAACTCCGAGTAATCCTTGGTGGTTGAGGTGATGTCTAAACAACCTCTTGATAAGCCATTGATGGAGTTGAATAAGTCGATACTTAGTAAGCTGAATGAGTCATTCTCCTTAGGGGGGATGGTGTTTTGAGGTACCAAGGGAGATTGTGTATTCCCAGGATAGATGGGTTGATGGACCAGATCCTTGAGAAATACCATGGGTCCCGCTACTCCATTTTTCCGGATTTGATAAAAATGTACCATGACCTTAGGGAAGTATTTTGGTGGTAAGATTTGAAGAAGTACATAGCGGAGTTTGTTGCTAAGTGTCCAAATTTCCAACAAGTAAAAGCTGAACATCAAAAGCCAGGTGGCTTACTGCAAGAAATCAAAGTTCCTTCTTGGAAGTGGGAAGACATCAATATGGATTTTGTAGCAGGTTTTCCTCGGACTCAAAGGCAATACTACTCTATATGGTTGGTTGTAAATAGGTTGACCAAGTCCGCGCATTTTATTCCCGTCAAGTCTACTTATTCGGCGGAAGATTATGCTAGGATCTTCATAGATGAGATTGTGTGTCGCCATCGTATTCCATTATCCATCATATCGGATTGGAGTGCACAATTCTTATCTAGCTTTTGGAGGTCATTCAAAGAAGGGTACTAAGGTGAAGTTGAGTACCGCTTTTCATCATTAAATAGATGGTCAAGCGGAACGTACTATTAAAACCCTTGAGGATACGCTTAGGGATCGTATTATTGATTTCAAAGAGGATTGGGATAAGCATTTGCCTTTGGTGCAGTTTGCTTCTAATAATAGTTTTCATTCATCCATCTCCATGGGTCCCTATGAATCCTTGTATGGTAGGAGGTGTAAATCTCCTTTTGGATGGTTTGAAGTGGGTAATCCTTCATTTCTTTGTTCCGATTTGATTTATAAGACTTCTGAGAAAGTTCATATGATAAGGAACTGGTTGCAAATGGCCTATAGTCGGCAAAATCTTATGTCCGTTATAGGAGAAGGAATTTGGAGTATGAAGAAGGTGATAAGGTGTATTTGAAAATTTCACCTATGAAAGGCGTGATTATATTTGGCAAGAAAGGGAAGTTAAGTCCTCGTTATGTGGGTCACTATGTAATCTTCCAAAAGGTTGGCAAGATTTCCTATGAATTGGAACTTCCTAATGAATTGGCTTTGGTTCATCCGGTTTTCCATGTTTCCATGCTTAAGAAGTGAATTTGTGATCCCGGGTCTATTCTTCCTATTGAGGGTCTTTATGAGATGGATAATCTCTCTTATGAGGAAGTCCCGGTTCAAATCCTAGATAGGAAAGTAAAGAAATTGAGGAATAAAGAGGTGGCTTCCGTAAAGGTGTTATAGAAGAATCACCTAGTTGAGGGTGCAACATGGGAAGCCGAGGCCTACATGAAGTCCCGTTACCCTGATCTATTTGATAACTAAGGTTAGTAGTTCTTATAATAATGAAAATAATAACTAAAATTGAAGTTGCTTTGATTTTTAGTGAATTTTTGCAAAAGATGTATTTTTGAATAACTTTACAGTGACTTACATGAAGTTGTGCATTTGAACTTGAAATTTTGCTCTTTGGCTTGTTTTAGTTATCTTGTACATTTGGATATGGTGAGTCTTTGTGAAATGACATGTAGCATGTTGGTAAGTTGAACTTTGGCATAATTGATTTATGTAAAGCATGTTGAGATCTCGTTGTTGTTGTGAGAAGGATATTCCTCATAATGTGATATTTGAGCCTTATGTGTGATAATTGAAGTTTTGAATTGTCTTGTGAATTTAGATATGGTTGATTTTGTTGTTGGTTGGGCTTCTAGTCTTGAGTCTATTTCTCCTTTGAAAAGATTTTGGTGTCATTCGGGGACGAATATTCCTAAGGGGGGGGGGATAAAGTAACACTTTGAAAATTCAAGATGTTTATTAAAGCCTAAAATAAGTTTCATGAGGTCTATACATTGTTGTTAGAGCCATCTTAATGAAAATTTGTCATTTAGGAAGTTTAGAAACCAAAACGTCCAAGAACGTCCATGACATTTGGAAAACTAGCTCATGGAGGTACTAGTGTGCCATAGCCTATTTGACTAGATTTTAGGAGTCGGAAATCCATGAAAATTGGTGGAAGGGTAGATAATTTGTTTTAAGTCAATTCATGGTTGAAACGTCTGCCATTGTGTACCTACGAGAGGCAATCGACAATTCATGTGTGGATCAATGGGGCGTCGTTGCCAACCGTAGACCAACACTAAGATAAATTATTGGATCCCTCGCCTGCACAAGTCTCTAATGAGAACCACGAGTGTGAAGCACAAAGGGAGGGCCTGACACCGATGGACCAACGATGCGTCGATCATGGTCTTGTCGATGGGGCTTATGATTCCTGCACGTTTTTAAGTTAGTCTTAACTAATTAATTAAGGGGTTTTGTGGTTAGTTAGGGATTAAGTAAAGACTAATTAACTTAATTAACCCCCATATAAAGACCCCAACCCCATCAGACTAAACACAACTCTAAAAACAAAACTCTCTTCCTTCTCTCTTCTTTATCTCTCTACTGGAAGACACCATTGAAGACCAAGCTAGGGGGAGATTTTGGAAGCTCTACAGGGGAGATTTAACCATCAATTATTCACCAAATTTTGAGGTATTGTATCTAATTCACCTTTGAGACCTCTTTCCTCAAAGTGTTCCTTCAAAGTATTTTCAAAAGTTGATTTTTCATGTGGGTCTTTTTCAATCTCGAAAATTATGTTATGAATTGTTTTTTTATGGTTTCTTTTGGATAATATGAATATATTAACATGAAATCAAACTTAATCATGATATATCTTGATGGTTTGTTTTAGTTTGTAAATGATGAACCTTACCCTTAACCCTAGGTTGATGTTGATATGAATTAGGTTGTATTTGATTCAATTGACTTTTTTATTGGTTGAATTACAACTAGGTGATGTTGTTACACTAATAATGAAATAATTAGGGTGAATTGTACTCTTTCATACAGTTCTTGATAAGTGATGTAGGTTGTGAAGTAAGTTGTGAATTGGCCTAAGTATCTCGTCTTAAGATATTATCTAGTATTGAATTTTGATGTAGTGATTCTTCTAGTCTTATTATCATGTTGATATACTTATTATGATGTATACCCAAATTTTGTTGAATTTAGAGTTTATGGTAAGACTTGGATGATGATTTATGAAGGAGACTTGGTAAGTCTTATGATCTTTACCCTTTACTTCAAATTGTGGTTAATTATGATTAAATCATGATGTTGTATTGGAGTATGCCTTGTATTAGGGTTTATAGGGTGGTATGATGTTGAATTAAAATGTCTTAATTATTATTGTGAGGTGTTGGCTTAAGCTGTAAATGTTATAAGGAGGGTGAATGAATTACCACTATGCCTTATCAAGATATGAAGATGTTAATGTGCTAACATCACCTATATGAATTGTAATGAAATTATTTATACTCATGCAATTCATATTGAGCTATTGATAATGATGATTATATAAGGGGTATACCCTATGACCTAAACTATGTTATGATTAAATAATAAACGCTTAATGATATTTCAAAAAGGGACTCTAGCTTAGCACCGAGAGAACTAGATTGAGGAGTGTCCGTTCCCACATTGGTAGGATCACTAATTTACTCTTGAAATTGGAGACTAAAATGCATGTAGCATAATGAGGGTCTCAATTATATCTCCTATCTCTTGAACTATGTTGCCCCCATAGTTATACTATCTAGAGGATCTACGTAGTTGCTATGTTTATATTTTGGTACTAGCATGGAGAGTAGTCCGCCTTCTTTCGGTGTAAGGTTTTATGACACCAGATTCCACATTAGCTCATGTGTTCTATTTCGGTTAGGGAAAGATGTTCCCAAAAGGTAAAATGAACTAAAGTAATGAACTCTAACAAATAAGATCAGGGGTCTAACTTAATCTAGGTAGGGATATGGGACTCTACCTAAGCATTGCACTACTTAGCCTTGAGGGGAGTGTTAGGAGGATGTTCTTATGTATAATTATGCTTATGATTGTATATGTTATGTATATGATGAAATTGCACATTGTTAATGTTATAGGTTGTATATTCACTTATAAATATGTGATTAGTTATATTGTTAAAGTAAGATGATATGTACTCCCAAATGCCATGTTATGTAAAGTAGGGATTTAGTCATGATTCTTGTTGGGTTACTTGATTGAGTAAGGTTATGGGACTTTGCTTGGTCATTGCACTTGTTGACTTTATAGGGGTTCATGGGTAATTGACTTTCTTTGTTTATAATAAAATGTGCTCTTATTCATGCTTATTGTTAATATGACTTGATAATATAGTTACGTGAACATGTATCGAATTATATGATATATATGAATTACTTGAATAGACTTGATGATGTTATTCTTGTGATGTACATGACTATGACTTAATGAACATGCAATATTGATTGGAATGTTCTTGTTGAATGTGCATAAAGGTTTTAAATGAAAAATGCATACTTTATATGAAAAGTTCCTTTTTCTTAGCATGTTTTCATATATGTGTGCATATGGTCTCATACATAGTACAAGTGGCGTACTAACCCCATTTATTTATTTTTCCCAAATATTTTAGGTTCAAGTCGTTGATGTGCTTTGAAGACCACTTGAAGAAGTTTTGGAACTCTTAACCATCCAAGTAGAGTAGGTCCTCATTTTACAAGGGCGATGCCACTATCTAGCTTATGGAGTTTTCTTTGTAGTTAAAGACTTCTTTGGTTCTTTCTTTCCATTTTAGTATGAAACATTGTATATCCCATGTGAGGTATTCTTACTTTGATGTGTGGGATTATGCCCAAGTTCTTACACTCTTATTATATGGTTATGAGAACAGACAACTATTATGACTATTATGTCTATGTTATGTTTTATATACTTATGTGCAATAAAAGCAGAAGTCTATGTAACCTTCCTATACGAAGGGTCTATGTATACTCGATACGGATATATATTATTTGTATATAGATATCTATATAAACCTACAAGTAGAAGTAATGAAAAAGTTTTAAATTTTATAGTGTTTTTGACCTATGAATGTAATGATGTAAACTAAGAGGATAGTCTTAGTCCTCAAAGAGGATGATGACGCCGGTTACGTCTAGGGGGTAAACCCGGATGTGACAACTCTTGTGAAGGGTCTTTTCTCAAGGACCTTTGGTTGGTCCTTCGGGATGTTTGCCTATACGTTTCCAACCTAAATATGATTTATACTTTGGACCTCTAACATCAATTTCATCCATAATGAACACATAAAACTCGACGAAACATGCATAGACACACAAGGTCATTTCAAGGCAAACCTTTCGATTGTCATAGACGTTCTTTGACGTTTGACCTCCAAACATCATGAAACTTGACACACTACCTATAAATACTATAATATCTCATATAGAAACTTCTTAAGATCATAAAACACTCATAAACACGTAAAATACACATGAAGCACATAGGTGACTAGTCGTCGAACGTCTTGGTCGTCCCTTGACGTTTAACTTCCAATTCACTTAATACTTTAGACACTACCTCGTTTCCACATTATAAAACATTTAGCACCTTAGACTCTAATGATAAACATGTTAGGCTCTATTTTCACCTATGTCATTTTAGAGGTATTACAATCTACCCCACTTTGACAACATTCATCCTCGAATGACACTTGCTGCTCTCTGAACACTTCCAAGAATAGAGATTCAACTATAATCTCATAACATACCACATATCATAATATACAATACAAACATCTATAGGAATAATCAAGAGATTCATAAAACGACAAGAAGCTAAAAATAAATCATAACCCATCATGCCATAAGACTCTCATCCTTCATTCCAAGTAGTCAAAAAACTAATTTTGTATTCATTATTATCCTCATATACATACACATTACAACAACTTTCAACCAATGAACAATTTACTCATTTTTTTCAAAAATGTTACAGTGAATTGGCAGCTTCACCTGGAATTATGCAACATCTTTCAAAAATGCAATTTTTAGGCAATTGATGATGGAAATATGCTAATATGCAAGATAAAACCATATAAAAATATCTTACAATATAATCATAACATCATGAAATACACAATGAAAGGAATCAATGAAATTCAATTCCAACATGACTCCTAAACACCATGCACATGAAACATGCTTCTATCACAATGTAGCCCGTCTACTAACCATCTCCCACTTAAAAGGAACTCATAACACTAAAGAATTAAAAACAAGAACTTACCGTCATCGTAATCACCCTCATCCGGCTTTGCTCCTCTATTTCGGAGTGCATAGAAATGATTCTTCTTTAGAGCATCACCTTTCGGAGCATTAAGTGTAACTTTCTTACCCTCTCTAGTAGGACAATCCCTCACTTTGTGTTCATTTTTAGCACATCCAAAGCAAATTCTGGTACCCAATAGGCTTTCCCCGTAGTGACTCTTTCCACAAGTATCACATGTAGGCTTACAATTATGAGAACCACTTCCTTTCTCAAATTTTACCTTAGCACCCATAGGTTCATCTTGATTTTAAACCTTATTCTTGAATCTAGGTTTACTTTGATCACTTGAATCACTCCTTTTCAAGTTTATAGCAATCATATGAAGTTTAGACTCCTCAACTGATTGAGCATAAACCATGAGATTAGTTAGGGTCATATCATCATGGAGCATGGTCGTATGCCATTCTTCTCTCACTAGGTCGGTGACCCTGGTCACAAACCTATACATCTCATCCCTAGGGTTAGACACAAGGGATGGAGCATATCTAGACCATATAGAGAACTTCAAAAATTATTCCTCAACACTCATATTACCTTGCTTGATATTAATAAACTCCTCAACCTTCACCTCCCTCCTTTCACGAGCAAAGTACTTTCCTAGACAAGCTTCTGTAAATTCTTCCCACTCAGTAGGAACCGACTCAACTGGCGTATTATCTTTATATTTAGTGTACCACATTTGAGTAACCTCCCTCAATTGATACAAAGCTAACTCGGCCTACTCCCTAGAAGTCCTCCCCATGGCACTCAACACCTTATACAATCCATCTAGGAACTCTTAGGATCCTCTCCCACCTTAGAGCCAAGAAAGATAGGAGGGTTCATCCTCACAAAATCTCTCAATCAAGATGTCATAGTGCTCACCACAACATTCACTCTAGCTCAATACCCCTATTTACATGAGTAGTCAAAGCTCAGTCTAAAGAAAGTAAAGCCTCTCTAATCTCCCTATTAGTCATTTTCGTGGGAACCACCAGAACATCATTACCTCCTCCCACAATAGGCACATAATCACCTTTAGCACCATCAATATAACCATCATAGACTTATATAGTCAAGTAGGAAGAATCATGCATCAACTCTAATACTACACACATAAGGACATAGTCATAGTCTAACATGATCACCTAATGACATCAATAGAAGAACATATACTTTCACATAATAACAAGTAGAACAACATGATCATACTTCATATAATCAACTACACACATCATCATAATACTTCATGTAGTTTGCCGACAAGGCCATGATCATAATAATACATAAAGGAACACCGACAAGGCCACATCATTCACAAGTAAAGCACATAGCAACACCACCATAATTGGACCATACCATCCACAACATAATTCAAGAACCACATTACATAAAATAAAGAGAATTAGGGCAGTGTACCACCAATTCATTCTCACCACTTCAATCCATAGTTGAATCATCCATTAAAATACAAAAAGACCCTTACCCATGGTCATGATCATCAATTCAATACAAAAATCATAATACTGAATGAATCTAGGTCAATTTAATATAGTTTAGACAGCTTATACATCAATTCAATATAATTCTTATATCATTAAATAGCCCCTAGAAAACTACACTAGAATTTATAAGAATTATGACAATATCAAGTCAACCATAAATTAGTCAAAAACTAGGGTCCATGAATTACATGGGTGTTCATAGGTTAATATTGTGTTAAAATCATCTGATTAGCAACAATTGAACTAATATATAATGATTTAAAACCTTTATTGCAAGAACCCATGGATATATTACAAAATTGGACAAGTTCATCTTTGAAAAACATAGAAATCTCTTTGAAATTTGGGCTCGTTGATGAACAGAGTTTAAAGGATAAAAATCATACCTCAATGAAGCTAAACCACGAAATTGATGAACAATCACCAATAAAATTTTTTTGAAGAATAAATTCATCTAGGTAGTTATGACTTATAAACACTCTTAAAATACCTAGAATACCCTTAGGAAATTTCCCAAACTCGTATTTGTACGTGGAGGACCTTTGAATTTTACAGTAAGCTGCAGAGATTGCAGGCTCAACCCACGACTACCCATCGACATGGCATAGGTCCATAAATAGCCCGTCCTGGCGGTCCGTCGATGGAATTATAGACTTGACTTTGGGAGATTAATCTCCCTAGTCTAAGTATTGACCAGCGCCTACCACCGACAGGGCGACAACTAGCCTTCTTGCCGTCGATTGCCTTATTCGTTTGGGCTGGTCTAGACAGCCTGAGGCTTTTGTGAAGGGTCCTTCTTCAAGGACCCTTAGTTGCTCCTTGGGGATGTTTTCCCAGATGTTTCTAACCCGAATATGCTATTATAAGATTTTAGGACTTGTCACATCAATTTCATCCAAAATGAACACGTAAAACTCGACGAAACATGTCAAGAAACACAAGGTTATTTCAAGGAAAACCATTCGAACGTCATGGGCGTTCTTGGATATTTTACCTTCAAACATCATGAAACTTGATAAACTTTATATAAACACTATAATAACTCTTATAAGGACTTCATAAGCTCATAACACACTCACAAACACATAAAACACACATAAAGCACATAGGTGACTAGTCACCGAACGTCTTGATCGTCCCTTGACGTTTGACTTCCAATTCACCTAATAATTTAGACACTGCCTCATTACAACATTATAAAAAGTGTTAGGACATTAGATCCTCACGAAAAACATGTTAGGTTCTAGTTTCAGATTAGTCGTTTTAGAGGTATTGCATGGTACTCTTGTGTCTTTACAATGGGACTCTACTTACAATTGTACAAGTTGACTCTAAGGGAAGTTCTAAGAGATTGTTCATATGTAATATGATAACATGAAATGTATATTTCTCATGATTTATTATATTACTCTTATATGATGTTGGCTATGTTGATGGACATGTTATTGGTTTATATTACTATATGTGATGATGACTACTTATGATATAAGTTGTATGAAACAAAGCATTATGTGTGGTATCCTATCTTATTTACTTGAGTACGTGGGGTTATGAGGCTTCACATGATCATTGCACTTGTATGCTTGGGGTGAGATTATTGGTATGTGTTTTGTATGTTATCTTGATATGAACTATTGAACATGAAAATGTTAATATGACTTTATGATGATATGTGTTTGGTCATGATCATGCTTTATGTGTTTTGATCCTTATATTGTTTATGCTCTCTGGTATGTGCATTAAAGGCTTTCAAATGACTTTAGCATGCTTTCTAAAGAAATGACCCCTTTTTAATGTATGTCCTTCAATGTTTATGTGCATATACCCATACCTAGTACATGTGGCGTACAAACCCCAATACTTTATATAACTACAAATGTAGGGTCCAGACATTGAAGATTAAGAAGGTCAATTGAAGAAGCTTGGAACTCTTTCTCCAAATGTGGGTAGGTCCTCATGTTCGGCAATGCTATCTTTTCATTATTCTAGCCATGAAGATTGTAGTAGTTTAAGAAATACTCTTTTATTCCTTTTATTATTGAATGCTAATTTAGTATGGCTTGTATGGCATATTGACATTGTATTGGCTAAGTCCATGATTCGTACTCTTTATATGGTTTTTATGTGAGACAGTTTTCTGAATATCGTATATATGTTGATCATGTTGCTAAAAGTGATGCCTAAGTAAGATTCAGTATATGATAAGTGAGAAGTCTAATTATACTTCACTTGGTATATGTAAAAGTTTTTAATTTTTTACGATTTCCAACCAATGATATGTCATGACAAATGTAGGGCTTATCTAAGTCCTTTTCGAGGATGATGATACTAGTCCCATCTTGGGGAAGCCTCCGGATGTGACAGAAGGTAGGTTCACAATGGTTCTCATGAGATAGAGATTAAAAATCCATGGTGCAAAAAGAGGGTCTCAAGTATGTCTCCTAGTTCTTGAACTGTGTTGCACGTATAGGAAAACTAGCTAGTGGATCAACCTAGAATGCCTATGTTCATGTTCTGGTATGACCCAGGCAAGTAGGCCACTTTCTTTCGCTGTAGGGTTTCATGACACCGTATTCCACATTTAGCTCATGTGGTCTATGTTGGTTAAGGCAATTGTTCCCAAAAGTAAAAATGAATTAATAAAGATAACACTAAATAAGGTGACTTAAGGGGTTTGACTTAGTCTAGGTAGGGGTATGGGACTCTACCTTATGCATTTCACTAGTTACCCTTGAGGGAAGTCCTAGAACGTTGTTCTTATGCTCTTATAAATGTAAATGATAGGCATATGTTGACTTTTCAGTTTGATGATTCTATATGATGTTAGTTTCACTTATGTACATTTTATTGGCCTATATTGCTAAATATGATAATGACCACTCATGATGCTATGTTATATGAACTTAGACATTTACTTGTGATCTTTGTTGGGTTTACTCGGTTGTGTAGGGTTATGGGACTTTACTTGATCTTTGCACTTGTAATCTTGGTAATGAGTTATGAGTAAGGGTCTTGCATATGTTGAAACCTTATGAACTCTCATACATGCTTTGTTGTTATTACCTTATGTTGGAGTTGTTTTGGGTTATGTGCTTTAACATGCCACTATACATGTTGACTTGACTTTACTTGATAATGTTGGTATTGTCTTGATGAATATGCATTCATTGGTTCATATGTGTTCTTGATTATGCATAAAGACTTTTCAAAGTAAATTAGCATGTTTTAAACAAATGCCCCTTTAATCATGATTTCAATATTTTATGTGCATATGTTTCCATACTTAGTACAAGTGGTGACTAATCCATATCTCTCTATGTTTTCTACCAATATGTAGATTACGGACATTGAGTTCCTAGAGGCCAATTGAAGAAGACTTGGACTTTTTTCCCCAAGTATTGGTAGGTCCTGATATTTAGGGATGTTACCTATTTCTACATTCTAGCTTTGAAATTGTATTGTCATAAAAACATTTTTCATTCCTTTATCATTTGGATATTTATGTAAGGCTATATTGGCATGTTGTCTTTGTATTGTCTATGTTCAAGATTTGTACTCGCTTTAAATGGTTTAATATGAGACGAAGTATTAGACTAATTCCTATGTCTCTTATGTTTTCTAAATGAGAAGCATATGTATTCTTTAAATGCGACAAGTCTAAGTATAGTCCACATGCAGTATACTAGAGGTCTATGTAAACCTCACTATATATATACGTATGGAAATTTTAATTTTTTGCACTTTTTAACCTATGAAATGTAATGACGAATGCTAAGATGCAGTCTTAGTCCTCTCCGAGGACGACGACATCGATTACGTCTAGGGGGTGCTCCCAGGTCGTGACAATCATAATTATGCATATTTTAGCAAAGCAAGTAAAATTCAAATTTATTTATTATTTTAAGAGTATTATTACTAACCTCAACTTTAGCTAGAATTTTGAGGAAAAAGATGAGGATAATGGGACTTCATGTCGGCCTCGGCCTCCCATGTTTCTCCCTCAACTAGGTGGTTTCTCCATAGGACTTTTACGAGACGACCTCTTTGTTCCTCAACTTATTGACTTGGTGATCTTGAATTTTCATCAGAACCTCTTCATCGGAAAGGCTCTCATCCATACCAAACCCTTAATTAGGGAGAATGGACACGTGGTCTCCAATACACTTCTTTAGCATGGAGACATGAAATACTGGATGAACCGAAGATAATTTACTAGGTTATTTCAACCTCATATGAAACCTTTTCGACTCGTTGCAAAAATTCATAGGGATCCAGATACAAGGGACTTAACTTCCCCTTTCTGCTGAATCTTATCACCCTTTTCATACGTGAAATCTTCAAATACACCATATCACCTACTACAAATTCAAGATCTCTTCTTCTATTGTCGGCATAGGATTTTTACCGACTATAGGCTGTTTTCAACCTATCCCTTATCATCCGAACCTTCTCCAAAGCGTCAATGATTATTTCGGGATCAAGGGATGAAAACTCTCCAACCTCAAACCACCCAACCGGAGACATACATCGCCTAGCATAGAGTGCTTCAAAAGGTTCCATAGCAATTATTATAGGAGAACTCAATCAAAGGTAGGTTATTGTCCCAATTCCATTAGAAATCTATCACACAAGCTCTTATCGTGTCTTCTAAGTTCTGAATAGTATACTCCGCTTGACCATCCGCTTTGGCTATGAAAAGTGGTACTAAGCTTCACTTGAGTACCCAACCCTTTTTTAAAAGGCCTCCGAAAATAAGACGTGAATTTAACACCTCTATCCGATATGATGGATAAAGGGATCCCATAAGACTCACAATCTCATCAATGTATATTCTTGCATAATCCTCTACCGAATAGGTTGAATTGAGGGGGACAAAGTGAGCGGATTTCATCAATGTCACGACCGGGGAGAAACCCCAGACGTAATCGGCGTCTTCGTCCTCGGAGAGGACTAAGACTAGCCTATTAGCATTCGTCATTAAATTTCATAGGTTCAAAATGCAGAAAAATAGAACTTTTATATATTAAGATTTAGATAGACCTCTCGCACAGTAATTATGGAGTTTACTTAGACTCCTCTCATAGGAAACTTACATAGGCTTCTCGTTTAGAGAATAAACATAACACATAAGAATTAAGTCTAATGTATCGCCTCACTTTAAACCATCTAGAATGAGTAGAACATTCGTGCATAGCCCATACTTCATTATATCAAAATCCACATATAGGCTTATACAATAATAGTCTTCAAATGAAAGATAAGGAAACTAAATGTCTTTAGACAATAACAACATCAAGTAGCTAGATAGTGGCATCATCCTCGGATGGTGAGGACCTACAAAACAATTGGGGAATATCGAATTAGTCTTACAAATGTCCTTCTAACTTCAACGGCCCGAATGTACATTGTTGTAGAAATAAAAAGGAAATGGGTTAGTACATCCACTTGTACTAAGTATGGAAACATATGCACATATAACATTTAAATCATGCCAAAAAGGACATTTAATTCAATAGCATGCTAAATCACTTTTAAAAAGCTTTCATGCACAATTAGGAATACTTATAAGACATTAGGCTCAGCCTTACTCAATACATGTTTATATAAAACATAAGTCCAATACCATGATAAAGTCAAATCAACATGAGTACCATCAACGTAAGGTCATATAACATGAGTAATATCATAACGAGACCATACGAATAGAGCAACTTCAACATCATATAAAAGCATGTAGAAGAGTTCATATCATCATATCATATAAGACACTTATTCACAACCCCTTCCCAAGACTACCAGTGTGATCTCTATATGAAGTCCCACAACCCCACATAGTCAAGTAAATAAGGAAAGAGATCATCAATAATGCTTAACCTCATTTAACATAGCATCATGAGTAATCATCATCATATATATCTATATAGACCAATAACATGTTCATAAGTGAAACTAACATCATATAGAGTGATTAACATGTAATGTTAACATTTTCATATCATTAAAGTCATAAAGAAAAAGAACATCCTCCTAACATTTCCCTCAAGGCCACCTATTGCAATATATAGGTAGATTCCCATACCCCTACCTATACTAAGAAGAACCCCTTAGTCATCCTAGTTAGACTTCACATTATTACATTCATTTTACCTTCGGGAACAATTTTCTTAACCGACATAGACCATATGAGCTGAACATGGAATCCGGTGTCATCAAACCCTACACCGAAAGAAGGTGGTCTACTTTCCAAGTTAGAACCAAAACATTATCATAGCATTCTAGATGGATCCACTAGCTAGTCTTCCTATGGAGGCAACACATTTAAGGAACTAGGAGATATGTCTTGAACCCCCTACATGCCAATTAGCAATTGGATCCCTCATCTCATGAGAATGTTTGGTTAATAAGTTCACTCGGTGCTAAGCTCCCTTCTTGAAATGTCATTAAGTCATTCTTTAACAATCATATCTTAATTTAGGTCATAGGAGACTAACCCCCTTATATATCATATAACTTAGCTCATTAGGTTTAGGATGAGAAATTTCTTTAATCACACAACCATCATTAGTGATATAAACATATCATCATCTTATCATCTAAGGCATACAAGACAAATCATCTTCAAACTTGCATTAACATAGCCTCAATATAATCTCACATTCCACATAATCATATCTTTCCATCATATTCATATTCATTTCATCATATCTTCCTAATTCTAATCACATGATATACTTCAATTACACCACAACATCAAGCATAAGCCATCACAATTAAAGTAAGAATTCAAAATCACAATGTCTTACTAATTCAACTTCAAAAGTCCTCTTCAATGGTATTACCACCAAACCAACCATATTCATCCATAAATATACTTAATAACATCATATAATAGTAATTAACCCAATAACTAATTCAATATTATCATCATGATCCAATTAACACCAATTCATAACCTAGGGTTAAGGGAGTAGGGTCAATTCATGATTTCTTCCGTAGAACTAGGTCTAATATCATGAAATACCCTAATTATCCAATTATCAATCATAATATATCCATAATAATCAAAATAAATCAAGAACAATACAATTTGAAAGATCAACTTCGGATTAGGAAGGAAACCCAGGTTTTCTCAACTTCTGGAAATCAATTTGAAAGAACCCTTAGGGGAAAGGAATCCCAAAGGTGAAGAGTTCTCATATCTTAGCTATTCTTGAAGATTGATGGTGAAAATGTTGAATCTTGGAGCCCTAGTGACCTTGAATTGCTCTTCAATGGAGTCTTTGGGAAATAGAGAGAGAAAGTAGAGAGAAGGTAGCGAGATTTGAGTTTGGGAATTGTGGGGTGTTGGGTTAGTTTAATTAGGTTTACGCATTATATAGTTACTTAAATAACTTAATTAGACACCCATAAAACATGAATTAACCAAATAAAAAATTAACTATTTAGATGACTTAACTAAAAATTGGACAGTGAAACCAGAGCCTGACCTACTAGACCTCGACCTACGGTTCGTAAGTCAGTTGATGCCCCCGTACTGCACAACCGTCGTTGGCGACAAAGAGTGGTTTTTGGACAAATTTTTGAATTTTGTGAAGGATGGAATAATGATCACCATCTACGGGACGTTGACCCATCGACGGCTCATTGTTTGGTCCATCGTTTAGCCACTGTCAAATAGACAGATTTTGGCCAAATGCAAGGGTCCTCTCCAAGAACCCTTAGGGTAGTCCTTGGGGAGTCATACCTAGACGTTTTGACCCTAAACACACTCTAATACTTGTGTAACACCTTTCTACAAATATTTTTTAATTTCTGACTCTTAAAACCCCATGAAACATGCCACGGTACACTAATGTATATATCATAATTAACCGGACGTCATGAACGTTCCGTGAAGTTTTTACTCTAACACTTCCTAAATATTTTTAATACTTTATTTTTATGCCTTAAAACAGTGTTATAAGTCTTTTCACTTCATGTAAAGCTCTAAATTAGGTCTTGGACTTCCGGAGTGTTACACTTAACCTATCCACAATAACCCAAATTGAGTCATTTTGCCTCCGAGTTCGAGGCAACCCAACAACAAAGTCCATATTAATTTCTTACCACTTCCAAGTAGGAACAGCAATTTCTTGAATTAGACCACTAGTCTTTAGATGCTCGACTTAAACTTGTTGACAATTTAGACACCTGGATACAAACTCCACTATGTTCCTTTTCAAGCCATCCCACCAATATATCTATCTAAGGTCACGATACGTTTTGGTACCACCCGGATGAATAGAGTATTGGGAACCATGAGCTTCTTCTAAAACCTTTCCCCTCAAATTATCAACATCCGGTAAACACAATCTACCTTGGTACCTAAGCACACCGTCCCCCTTAGGAGAATGACTCATTAAACTTGCTAAGAACCGATTTCTTCAACTCCATCAATAGTGGATCAAGATGTTGCTTAGACTTCACCTCAACCACTAAAGATGACTTGGAGTTATTATGAACCATAAAACCACCATTTGGGGAATCTTCCAACCGAACACCCAATCGAACCAACCTATGAACATATTTCACTAGGTCTTTCTTCCCTTCTTCTACATGAGACACACTACCCATGGTCATACTACTTAAAGCATCCGCAACCACATTGGCCTTGTCAGGGTGGTAAAGAACACTCATGTCGTAATCTTTCAATAATTCCAACCATCTTCTTTGTCGGAGATTCAACTCCTTTTGAGTAAACACATATTGAAGACTATTATGGTCGGTATACACATCGACATGAACACCATACAAGTAATGTCTCCATATTTTCAAAGCAAACACTACGGCTGCTAATTCAAGATCATGAGTTGGATAATTCATCTCACGCCCATTGAGTTGTCTAGAGGCATAGGCTACTACCTTCCTATGTTGCATATGACACAACCCAAACCCACTCGGGATGCATCACAATTTACCACAAAACTCTTGGTACCTCTGGTGAAGTCAACACCAAAGCGGAGGTAAACGAATCTTTCAAAATTTAGAAGTTTCTTTCAGATGCCTCCGGCCACTAAAATTTAACACTCTTTTCGGTAAAGGTAGTTAAAAAAAATCAATCGATGCAAAACCATCCACAAACCTCCTATAGCACCAGGCTAAACCCAAGAAACTTCTAATGTCATTTGGAGTCAATGGTCTAGTCCAATTCTTAACCTCCTCGGTTTTCTTTGGATCGGCCCATATACCCTACTTAAGATAATATGACCAATAAATGCCACCAATCTCAACCAAAACTCACACTTGCTATTTTTGGAAAATAGTTGGTCTCTCTTACGGACATGCAATATCACTCTCAAATAGTCCATGTGTTCACCCTCATTCTTCGAATATAATAAGATATCATTAATGAAGACAATCACAAAGGAATCTAGGTAATTTTTAAAAACCTTATTCATAAGGTCCATAAAATCCGCCGGGAAACTTGTGAGACCAAAGGACATTACTAGCAACTCATAGTGACCATACCTAGTTTGAAATGTCATTTTAAGTACATCCTCCCCTCTCACCCTAGATTGGTGATACCCCGACCTCGAAGTCAATTTTTGAAAAGTAGCTTTCCCCTTGGAGTTGATCAAACAAGTCATCAATCCAAGAGAAAGGACACTTGTTCTTAAAGGTGACCTTATTGAGTTAGACGATAGGCGATGCACATCCTAAGGGACCCATCCTTCTTCTTAACAAAAAACTTCGGAGCTCCCCATTGTGAAATTCTAGGTTGAATGAGACCCTCGTCTAATAAGTCTTTGAGTTAAAATTTTATATCTTTAACCTCCGCTTGAGCCATCCGGTTAGGATGGATTGAGATGGGATTCGTATCCGGTAACAACTCAATACCAAATTCTATTTTCCGCTCGGGAGGAATTTAGGCAAGTCATCAAGGAATTTTAGTAACTCCTTCACTATGGGGACCGAATCTGTACGAGAAATGTAAGACTCAAGATATTTGACTCTTACAATATGTTAAAGACACCCTTTAGAGATCATTTCATATTCTTTTAAACAAGAAATGATACGACCTCTAGGAATTAATTTACCCCCCCCCTCCCTCTCTAAGATGGGTTTCATTAGGAAAGTTGAACTTAACCACTGTTGTTTGAGAATCAATGGAAGAAAAACAAGCATGCAGCCAATCCCTTCACAAAATAACATTAAAGTCAATCATATCTAGCTCTACCAAATCCACCCATGTAACTATACTGGGAAAAGATATAGGACAACTCCTAAAGACTCTTCTAGCCACAACGGAGTCACCCACCATGGTTGTAAATGAAAATGGTTCAATCAAAATATCGAGTAGAATATCAGACTTTTTAGCTAATAGAGGAGTTACAAATGATAAAGTACCACCGAGATCAAGTAAAGCATAAAAATCAATAGAGAAGACTAGTAACATACCGGTGACCACATCAGGAGACTTCTTGTTCACCCTAGAACGGAGAGCATAGAAGAGGTTATTCTTTGGAACATTGGAACTAGGACCGCTTGCTTAATTTTGACCACTCCCTTTCTTTTGAATTCTCAAATTACGATAATCCCTAAACATATGACCCTCTTTCCCACAACCATAGCAATTTCCCCTCCCAACTAGACACTCACCCCAATGCTTCTTACCACCCTTGGCACAAGTAGGTTTCATGCTAGGTGAATTGCCACTTCTTGCGTTTTGAGACCCAGGGTTAGACACCCTATACTTGTTTGCCTTAGGGAAGCTGGAAATAACTTGGTTGGAAACCCTCTTCTTGAACTTAGACTTGTCTTGAATCTCAAGCCTACTCTTGCAAGTACCTCCTTGTATGATTTGGCCCTCTTAAACTTCCAATTATTCCTCTTGAGTCTAGTCTCCTCAAATTGTTGTACATGAACCATCAAAAAAGAGATATCCATATTGTTATGCAGCATCTCCAAACAAAACTCTTCAACTAGGTCAACAGATACTCCCGTCAAAAAGCAACTCATCTCAGCCCTAGGATTAGATACCAAAGAAGGAGCATATTTTAGAAAATTTGGTAAACTGTAAGGAGTACTCTTACACACTCATACCTCCTTGACGAAGGTAAATGAATTCTTCCACTTTCGCCTCCCTTTTCTCTCTAGGAAAGAACCGATCAAGGAAAGACCTTCTAAGCACCTCCCAAGTGATAGGACCCACTCTCAAGGCCATATTATCTCTCTATTGGGTGTACCATGTTTGGGGTATGTCCTTGAGTTTATAGGAAGTTAACTCAGCCTTCTCATTGGAAGTCAACCCCATTCCATAAAGGATCTTATAGACTTCATAAAAATGTCTTGGGGTCTTCGTTTACCTTTGACCAATAAAACATCGGAGGTTTTATCCTCGTGAAGTCCCTCAAGAGGGAAGCCATGGTACTAGCATTTTCTTGAACACGGAGTCCAACCTCCCTATTTACTTGAGCCGTCATGGCTTAAGCTTAAGTGGCTACTGCTTAAGCTTGGGTAGTCATGGCTTGAGCTAAAGTCACAAATGTCAACCTTATATATCCATCCATCATAGGTGGAGGAATGGCTAGAGCTTGGACTTGTGGAGACACTTGGTTTCCTTGTGGAGGGGCTTGGTCTCTTTATGAGGAACTCCCATATTAGCCGAATCTTCCTCCACTCTCCTTGAGGTTTCCCTTCACGTAGTCATCTCCTATATCCACAAGAAAAGGATTAGAAGGAAAAAGGGACACATAGAGTTACCACTCATAAGGCAGGACTTTCATGATTACCAATAAGTGAGAATTCCTATGCATCATATATCCTCTCATTCATAAGTGTGGCGTGCTTTACACCCATGAACAGGACTTTACGTAGACGTAGTTTAGTGAGACATCAATACTAAGATTACTTCAACCTCATGCTCTGATACAAAGTTTATCACGAGTGGGGAGCACCCCTAGACATAACCGTCATCCTCATCCTCATAGAGGACTAAGACTAGACTCTTAACATTCTTCATAACATTTCATAGGTTAAAATGCAGAAAAAATAAAACTTATATACATTGAGGTTTTCATAGACTTCTCGCATACTACTTAGGGAGTTTACTTAGACTTACCATTAAGAAAATATACATAACTTATAAGAATTTAGTCTACTAATATCGTCTCACATTAAACCATCTAAAAGGAAGTAGATCATTCGGGAATAGCCCTTAATACAAATTCATAATTGCCATTTAGGGCTTACAATAATATCCTCAACAATATCCTCAACAATAGGAAAGAAATGGATGTCTTTATACTATAACAATATTAGTAGGTATAGTACGTGTCACCATACTCGAAACTAAAGGACCTACCAAAACTTAGGGAAAGTCCAAGTCTTCTTGCAATCGACCTTGATATCTCAACGGCCCGAACCTGCATTGTTTGGGGAAAAGGGAAATAATATGTGTTAGTACATCAACTTGTACTATGTATGGAAACATATGCACATATAATCTTTGAAATCATGCTTAAAGGGACATTTTGTTCAAAGTCTTGCTAAGTAACTTTTGAAAGCCTCACAAATAAGAACACATACAAGCCTATGATCACATATTTATTAAGACAAGTAAATATGCAACACAAGACCAATATAATCAATAAGTAAAGTCAACATTGATATCATCAACATAACGTCATATCACATGAATAGTAGTACATCAAGATCATATAACCAAAAATCTCCAACATAATGACATAACAACAAAGCATGTACAAGAGTTCGTATCATCATCACTTATAAGACCCTTACCAACAATCCCATCCCAAGCATACAAGTGGAATGCAAATGTGTAGTCCCATAACACCAAATAATCAAGTAAACAAGGAAAGATGTCATAAGTAATGCCTAACTTCACATAACATAGTATCACGAGTAGTCATCATCGTATATACCAATATAGACCAATAACATGTTCATAAGTGAAACTAACATCATAAAGAATCATGAACATGTAAGGTCATTATTTTCATATCATTTACTTTATAAGAGCATAAGAACAACCTCCTAGGACTTCCCTCAAGGTCATCTAGTGCAATGTATAGGTAGAGTCGTATACCCCTACTTATACTAAGAAGAACCTCTTCAGTCACCCTAGTTAGAATTCACTTTATCACATTTATTTTACTTTCGGGAACAATCCCCTTAACCGACAATAGACCATGTGAGCTAAACATGGAATCCAGTTTTATGAAACCCTAAACTGAAAGAAGGTGGTCTACTTGCCAAGGTAGGATCAAAACATGAACATAGCATTCTAGGTGGATCCACTAGTCAGTATTACTATGGAGGCAACATAGTTAAGGAACTAGGAGATATATCTTGAACCCTCTACATTCAAATTAGCAATTGGATCCCTCATATCATGAGAATGTTTGGTGAATCTCCCTTCTATGGTGGATACAACACCTCTCATTGTCAAGTTCACTCGGTGCTAAGCTAAAGTCCCTTTTTGAAATGCCGTTAAGTATTTCTTTAACAATCATAACATAGTTTAGGTCATATGAGACTAATCCCCTTGTATTGAATAACATTTATCTCATTAGGCATAGGATGAGAACTTTTTTTTCATCACATAACCATCATTAGTGAGATCAATATATCATTGTCGTAACATCTAAGGCACACAAGTGAAATTATCTTCAAACTTGCATTAACATAGCCTCAGCATGATCTCATGTTCAACATAATCATACCATGACGTTATCATAATCATCATATCATATCTTCCTAATTTAATAACAAATAATACTTCAATAGTATCACATATCACCAATTACAATCCAATAATATTGAAGAAAAGAATAGAGGATCAAAATGTTTTACCAAATAGCCTCAACTGCCTTCACCAAGAATCTCACCCTTCATTCATCACATTTATCCAATACCTCATTCATCATCATCATCATATAGTGAATTAAGCAATAACATAACCAATTCTAACAACCCTAATAATCTACAAGTCGAATTCATAACTAGGGTTAGGGTAAAGGATCCAATTCATCACAAACTAAGTCAATGATTAGGAACTATAAAAATTAACCCATAAAAAATCATATTATATAATTAATAATCAAATAAATCAACATTAAATACAATTGAACGATAATTCACGAAATTGGAAAGAAACCCTTGTTTTTGACATCTTCTGAAATCAATTTGAAGGAGCCTCTTGGGGAAAGAGATCCAAAGAGCGAAGAGCTCCCATACCTTAACAATACTTGAAGATGTATGGATATAAATTTAAAATATTGAAGACCTAATTCCCTTGAATCTTGTCTACAATGGTGTTCTTTGGGGAAAAATAGAGAAAGTAGAGACATATAGAGAGATTTGAGTTTGAGAATTGTGGGGTGTTGGGTTAATTTAATTAGGTTTATGTATTATATAGACCCTTAACTAACTTAACTATAAAACCTTTAACCGGTTAATTATTTAACCAACCAACTAACTAATTAACTTTCTTAACTTAAAATCTTGACATTAACATAGACCCTGACCTAAGAGACCTCGACCTACGATCCGTAAGCCCAATGACGGCACTGTAGTGTGCAAGTGTCGTTTGCAACAGACACTTGGTATTTTGGGAATTTTCGGAGAATTCTAAGTGTTGGAAAATGACCACCATCGATGGAGCGTCTATAAATCGACGGCTCGTCGATTGGCTACTGTCAATTTGACAGTTTTTGGTCAAATGGAAGGGTCCTCTCTTAGGAGCCTTATGGTGGTTCTTGGGACGTCGTATCCGGACTTTTAGACCCTAAAAACACTATAATACTTGTTTATTACCTTTATACCAATTTTCATTAAATTCCAACTCTTAAAACCCCATGAAACATGCCAAGGCACACTAGTGCACATTCTACAATTCACCGGATATGATGGACGTTCTTTGATGTTTTGACTCTAATATTTCCTAAATGTTTTAAATACATTATTTTAGGCCTATAAACAGTGTTATAAGTATTATTCCTTCATGTGAGGCTCAATATGTGTTACAATTATGGTTAAGTAATGACTAAGACTAGTACCTTTTCATATGCCCTGATGTGATTGAACTTACCCTATGAGAATATGGCTAGCAGCGAGAGAATATCCTTGTGGTCGTAGATCTACTTGAAAAGGATACACGAGTGAAAAAAAGACCTTGATATTCTTTAACCATGTGCCTACATGGGATGTGTCCTAGTTTTACCCGTGAAAAGTCGGACATGCTCCATCGGAGTAGGGTAGACTCCGGATTCCATGCCTTGGTTGTCTGGTCTATGTATGTTAATTCCTATTCTCATCATTTGGGATACATTCTGGTGCTGGATAATTTATTCATCGTTTAGGTGGTTGAATGGGATGCTATCTATACACATGACACGAGTATGCTTTGAAGGTGCTAGGGTGTAGGTTCCTTAGGTCTTCTGCAAGACCATTATGTGAAGTATTCTAAATTCTTAAATGAATATTAATTGACTTAATGAATGATTATGACTTAATCTAATGTAAGTTGAAGAAAAGGATCCCTTTCTAGGGTAGCTTTGAGGGTTGCTTAAGTAGGCTTCAAGAGGGTGTATGGGCGGTCTCTTCATGTGTTACTCAAGTGAGTTTTAGAGTACCTTAGGTGGTGACTTAAATTTTGAAAAGGATATAATCTCATCCTAGTTATTCTTAAGAATTATTTAGGTGTGCTTGAATAGGGTGTATGGCAGTCTCTTCCTCTCTTACTTAAGTAAGTCTTAGGATAACCTTTGGTAGGAAGGTTATATGTTGATATGGTTTGAAGTAATGTTTATGCTATTATGTGGATTACTTGGAATGTGACTTATATGTGAAGTCGGTGTTCCGTGTGGTTCTTATACTTGTGTCATGAAGGTTTTCTCCAAAAATAGCATGTTTTATACAAATGTCCTTTTAGCATGATTTTATTGCGTTTCACCATACTTTGTGCATTCCAATGTACTAATTCCATATATTTTGTCTTACCTCTAAAAGTGTAGGTGGAATTTGATAGAAATCACTGAACTGAAGCTTGGACATTCGTATTCATTCAAGAAAGTGTTGGTATGTCCTCAATTATTCTGAGGACATAACTATGTTTAGATTTGTCATTCAAAAACATTGTAATAGACTTAGATATTTTCTATATTGTAGATGTATGGGTCGTGACCCAAGATATTCGTGTGTCTAAGATGTCTAAGAGACACTACATTTTCTATGTTTTCTATAAAAGAGATTTTAAGATGATGTTGTGAAAAGTTTCAATTCCGCACTACTTTCATATGGTTTTATGCAATGAATGATGTTTAAGGTCTTGTATAAGACCTTCGAGAGGTCAAATACGTCATGTTGCGACTTGAGGATACCCTAACTTTTACGGTATACACTCAAATTGTCACATCCCAAAACCACACCCTAGAATTAAGGGTACAATCTCGGATTGTAACCTGCGTACTCTACCTTTTGGAGGTCTTATACAAGCCCTTTTATATCATTCATCGCATAAACATAGTGAAAAGTAGTGCGGAATTAAAACTTTTCACAAAACATAACATAGTATTTAAAAATCTCTATCATATAAAGCAATAGGAAATACTAAGTCTCAATCTCATCATCTTAAGACACAAGAATACTTGGGACACGGCCCATACTTAAAAATACGAACGTAGAAATACATAGTCTATTACAATACTTCAAATGGAAAACATAAATGACATATATGCCCTCGAGTCAAATGAGGACATACTTCAAATTCTCTTGAACGATGCTACGGTCCAAGTCTTCACTTCCCAAAAGCTCCTCACCTACAAGGAACTATATAGATAGATAGATAAAAGCATGGAGTTAGTACAATCACATGTACTAAGTATGGCATTATGCATAAAAATCATGAAAATGGACTTTTGTTTGGAATATGCATCTTTTCGATTAGAAATCATATTATAATCATAAGAACAACATTTATGACTTAGAAACGCATAAGATCACATTCAAACCAAAAATCATATTTTTGAACCCACTTTACAGTAGGTCCAACTCCATGTTACAACGAATCACTTCAATGTACAGTGAAATTACTTATCCTTCACTTTAGACGCCCTTTAGCATGTAATCTTCTCACTTAAAGATATCCTAAGATTAACTTAAGTCACGTAAAGAGAGACCACCCATACATCCTCTCTAGATGTGCCTAAACAACCCTTAAAATTACTTATAATGAGTCACATAACAATTACAACCATCATAAACATCAAGGTAATATTCTTCTAACAAAGGTGACTCTAAGTCTCACTTGAGTGAGTAGTGAAGCGACCGCCCATACAATCCCTTACACACACACTTAAGAGATCCTATAGATTACCTAGAATAGAATCATTCTCACTTAACAGACCAACACATAGATGATATGACATTCTCCTTCCAAAGGCAATCAAAAGACCTACTTAATTAAATCAAGAAGAAAACGTTCATGATTGATCTCTTCAAGATTACCTAAGGCTTGGATTATGTCCACAACACCAAACATCTTCGCTAACTAGAGTCATCCTCAAGACTTCCAAAGATAAGACATGAAGAGAACATCTCTTATGCACTCTTCACACTTTAGCTAAGGAATCCTTAAGTCACTTTAGATTAGGTACTTATTCATTTACATACTTCTTAACATAAGTCATTAGTTCATTAGTTGATTAAGATACTCATACCTCACATAATGGACTTGCAAGTAATGGTCTTATACAAGATGTAGGAACTCCAAATAACATCTTCAAAGTCGATTGTGCAACGTCTAGATAGCGTCTCATAACACCACCTAAACCACATACACTTCTCTAATGCTAATAGGTATTCCATATGATGAGAATAGGCAATAACCGGCATAGACCATGATAGCAAGACATGGAATCCAGAGTTCTATCCTATCAGAATGAGGTTGTTCTACTTGGCAAGGGTAGAACTTAGACACATCCCATGTAGGCACATGGTTAAGGAATACGAAGGACATACTTGTAATCTAGTTTGGACATACTTTGTAATCTAGTCTAACTTCTTTAACTAGAACTACTTCCCCTTACCATACTCACTCGGTGCTAGCCTTCTTTCTCATAGATTAATTCATACATTAGGTTCACATAAAAGAGTTCCATAGCAACTTCATAACCCAATCAAATTTACCCTACCAAAGAAGGTCCACTAGGGCTGCCTCATAATGGCGACAAGAAGCTCATGATGACTTTATAAGGATTAATATGATGTCGTTCCTGCCAGTTAACCTTAATTCTATCATTCCTTTACTTTGAAGGATACCATTACGGCTTACGACTTCAACAATATCAGCATTACCACTAAGTCAATGTTTTCACATAAAAGACTCTCTTAAACTCATTTAAGGTTACATGTCATTCATACATTCAAGACTAAGAGTTCTAACACCCTAAATCAATACATCACATATTCATAATCATATATACATCAAGCAAGGGACACAAGTCAACCAAGACAAGACACCACATACTTCATTTTTAATTCATAACGCAAGTCATTCTAGAAGCACCTAGAAACAACCCTAACATGATAAAGTAATCCTATATACTATCATAACATCATCAATGAAATCAACATAGACTCATATAGCCAAGTAGTAATAACCGAGACTCAACACACATAATGTCAAAGGCATAGTCTAACATGGTCGCCTAATACAACATGAATAGAAAATACATATATGAATCCTGTGTTGATAGATATTGTCATGCTTCACATAATCAACTAAAAAAATAGTCATATTTTTTCAAGTAGTTGTCAACAAGGTCAAGATCATCATATTGCATAAAATAACGCCGACAAGGCCACATCAATTGCAAGTAAAGCACATAACACCGCCACCATAAGTGGACCGTACCAATCACAATAGAATCGAAGTATAAATAACATCAAATTTAAGTAAATAGGGCAAGATACCCCAACATAATCCTCAATACTTCAATCCAAAGTAAAATTACTCAATTCGATAATACAAGACCCTTACCCAAGGCCATAACCAACAATTCAAAAACAAACTACAATAATCAATGAACTAGGTCAAATCAATGTAAATTCATCAATATAATACAACCTAGATATCAATTTACAACAATTATTAAATCAATGAATAGCCCACCTAAAACTACATAAGAATTCATCAACATTAGATCAATATCAAGTAACCCAAAACTTACTCAAAAACTAGGGTTCATCCAATTCATGGATTCATAGGTAATTTAGATTAAAATCATCAATAAAAAATCAATCTAATCCATAATAGACGTTTAAAAACAACTGATCCAAGAACCCATGGTAGCATTATGAATTTGGACCATTCCACTTTGAAAACTTTAGAAAACATCTTGGGAATTAGGCTCCTTGATGAAACGAGTTTCAAGCATAAAAAATCATACCTTGATGAAGATAATTCTTAACTTTGATGAAGAATTTCCACTCAAAACGTCACACCAAGCTCTTCCTTGATTTTAGACTTCAATGGAATCTTTGAGAGAATTCTAAGGGATTTTGGGGTTTCGATTTGGAAGAATGAAATATTCTAAGTTTTAAACACTTATATACATGTTTAAAATACCCAAAAGACACTTAATAAACCTCCAATACTCTTATTTGGAAGTGGGGTGAAATTTCAACATCACCCCTTAACTTAACAATGAGCTTGCGCGCAGGCACAGGCTCACAGACAACTGACCCATCGATGGGGCGTCAGTCCACTTACGGACCGTGTTGTCCACCTCCGATTGGGTCAGAGCCTGGAAAATGGAAGCTTGGCTTCCTAGTCTAAGGATACTACTTTGCCCACCACCTACGGGGCGTCGACCAGGCCACTGGTCGTCGATTGCCATCCATTAGTCGACTGCCTTTTGGCAGTATTGCTCAGCAACATGGGTCCTTCCTCAAGGACCCTTGGTTGGTCCTTGGGGATGTTTGCGTGGACGTTTCCAAACCAAATATGACTGTATATGATCTTGGAACCTCTCACATGAATTTCATCCAAAACTAACACGTAAAACTTGATAAAACATGCCAAGACACACATTCATTTCAAGGCACATCTTTTGAACGTCATGGACGTTCTTGGACGTTTGACCTCCAAACTCCACGAAACTCGACACACTGCCTATATATTCTATAATAACTCACTAAAGGATATTATAACCTCATGAATCACACATAAACACATAGAACCATATATGAGGCACATAGGTGACTTAGTCGTCGAACGTCTTGGTCGTCCCTTGACGTTTTACTTTCAATGCACCTAATACTTTAGACACTGCCTTAATACCATATAATAGACCTATTTAGGACCTTATTCCATCAATACAAACATGTTAGTCTCTATTTCACCTAAGTCATTTTTGGGGTCTTACAATATCCCCTACTTGGACAACATTCGTACTCGAATGACACTTGTCACTCTCCGAACACTTCCAAGAATAGAGATTCATCTACAAGATAATAACCAAACCATACAACACATAATCAATAAGAAAACATCAATTTCATATAGTCGAGAAATTCACAACAAAACAAGAAACTTAGAAGACAATTTTATAACTCATCATGCTTCAAAACTTACACGGTTAATTCCAAATAGCAAAAAATAATTTTGTATTCAATATAATACATTTATACATTTGTTCTAACAATATTACAACAATTTTAGACCAGAGAATCAAATAGTCAATTTTTCCAAAATTTTACAGTGAACAGTTTTCCATGCTACAGTGATTTTACAAAATTTTTCAAAAAAAAAAAAAACAAATTTTAAGCAATTCATGATATAAACATAATAATATGCAAAGTAGAATCATATAACCACATCTTACAATAAAATCATACCTTCATAAAATACACAATGCAAGAAGTTAATAAAATTCAATTTCAACAAAACTCCTAAACACCATGCACATGCAACATGCTTCTATACTATTCTATCCCATTTACTAACCATATTGTCCCACTTAAAAGGAAATCATATTATAACAAGAGAAAGAGAACTTACCAACATCATCATCACTCTCATCCGGCTTCTCCCCTCTAGACCGGAGTGCATAGAAACGCCTCTTTGTTGGAGCATCATCCTTTGGAACACTAGGAGCAACTTGCTTACCCTCTCTTCCTCTAGAAGTAATCATAGGACAATCTCTAACCTTGTGTCCTTCCTTACACAACCAAAGAAACTCCCAGTACCCAGTAGAAATTCACTATAATGTTTCTTGCCACATTTGGCACAAGTAAGTTTGACCTTTTGAGGACCACCTCCTTTCTCCAATTTAACCTTAGCACCCTGAGGTTCTTCTTGAGTTTGAGCCCTCTTCTTAAAACTAGTTTGCTCTTGATCACTAGCACCACTCCTTTTCAAGCTTCTAGCCATCCTCCTAAGTCTAGACTCTTCAATTGATTGTGCATACACCATGAGTCTAGCTAGGGTCATATTATCATGTAACATAGCGGTACGGCATTACTCCATCACTAATTCGGCTACTCCCATCACAAAACGACTCATTTAATCTCTTGGATAAGACACAATAGAAGGGGCATACCTAGACAAAGTTGAGAATTTCAAAGAGTACTCCTCAAAACTCATATTACCTTGCTTGAGATTGATAACCTCCTTCACCTTAACTTCTCTCCTCTCTCAAGGAAAGTACTTACCAAGAAAAGCTTCCTTGAATTCTTCCCACTCAATAGGACCCGATTCTTCCGGCTGTTATCCTTCCATTGAGTGTACCATTTTTGAGAAACTTCCCTCAACTGATACGAACCCAACTCCACCATCTCCTTAGATGTAACTCCTATAGCACTCAACACCTTGTACACCCCATCAAGAAACTCTTGTGGATCCTCCCACACTTTAGAGCCAAGAAATATAGTAGGATTTATCATCACAAAATCTCTCAACCTAGAAGTCATTGTGCTCTCTACAACGCTAGGCACCATACTCAAATTAACTTGAGTAGTCGCGGTTCGAGCTAAAGCAACCAAAGCCTCTCTTATCTCTTGATTAGCCAAATCTGGATGAACTAACAGCACCTCATTACCTCCTTCTACATTAGGAATATGATCACCTTGGGGAGGCACTTGAGAACCTTGACCACCTTGGACACCTTGCTCAACTTGAGGAGGAATCTCCTCATTCATCCTCTCCTCTTCCAACCTTCTAGCGGCCATCCTTCTAGTATTCATCCCCTAGAAACACAAGGAAACAGATTAAAAAGGATAATCATAACATTTACTCTACTGCAAGATATAGGAGTAGAAAAGAAGGGAAACTCTATCATCCTATAGCCTCTTACCCATAGATGTGTCGCAACTCACAACGATGGTCAAGACTCTACTAGACGTGACTTCATGAGACTTTTTGATTCCTAATACTACTTTGACAAACCTATGCTCTGATACCAAGATTGTCACATCCCAAGACCACACCCTAGAATATAGGGTAAATCTCGGATTGTAACCGGCATACTCGACCTCTCAAAGGTCTTATACAATCCATTTCATATATTCATCGCATAAACATAGTGAAAAGTAGTGCGGAATTAAAACTTCTCAAAAAACATTACAAAGTCTTTAAAAATCTCTTTCATAAAAAGCAATAGGAAATACTAAGTATCAATCTCATCATCTTAATATACAAGAATACTTGGTACACAGCCCATACTTCAGAATACGAATATAGAAATACTTAGTCTATTACAATACTTCAAATGGAAAATATAAAAGACATATATGCCCTCGAGCCAAATGAGGACATACTTCACTTTCTCTTGAACGATGCTATGGTCCAAGTATTCACTTCCCAAAAGCTCCTCACCTACCAAGAACTATATAGATAGATAAAATCATGGATTTAATACAACCACATGTACTAAGTATGGCATTATGCATAAAAATCATGTAAACAGACTTTTATTGGAAATATGAATCTTTTCTTTTAGAAATCACATTATAATCATGATAATAACATTTATCAACTTATAAACACATAAGATGACATTAAAACAAAAAATCATATTTTTGAACCCACTTTACAGTAACTCTAACTCACTGTTACAGTGAATTACTTCACTGTACAGTGAAGTCACTTATCCTTCACTTTAGACGCCCTTTAGCATGTAATCTTCTTACTTAAATCTATCTAAGATTCACTTAAGTCACAAAAATACATACCTCCTGTACACCCTCTCTAAATGTGCCTAAATGACCATTAAGATTACTTATAATGATTCACATACACACTTACAAGCATCATACACATCAAGGTAAGATTCTTCTACCATAGGTGACTCTAAGTCTCACTTGAGTGAGTTGTGAAGCGACCGCCTATACAATCCCTTATACACACATTAAGAGATCTATATACTCCCTAGAATAAAATCACTCACTTAACACACCAACACATAGATGATATTACATTCTCCTTCCAAAGGCTATCAAAAGACCTACTTAAGTAAATCAAGAAGATAGCGTCCATGATTGACCTCTTCAAGATTACCTAAATAGTCCTTAAGACTACCTAAGGCTTATATCATGTACACAACACCAAACATCTTCCCTAACTAGAGTCATCCTCAAGACTTCCAAAAATAAGACATCAAGAGATCATCTCTTATGCCCTCTTCACACTTTAGCTAAGAAATCCTTAACTCACTTTAGATTAGGTGCTTATTCATTTAGATACTTCTTAACATAAGTCATTAGTTAATTAGTTCATTAAGATACTCATAGATCACATAAAGGACTTTCAAGTAATGGTCTTATACAAGACATAGGAACTCCAAATAACATCTTCAAAGTCTATTGTGCAATGTCTAGATAGCATCTCATACCACCACCTAAACCTCATAAACTTCTCAAATGCTAATAGGTATTCCATATGATGAGAATAGGCAATAACCGAAATAGACCATGATAGCAAGACATGGGATACGGAGTTCTATCCAACCCCGATGAGGTTGTTCTATTTGCCAAGGATAGAACTTAGACACATCCCATATAGACACATGGTTAAGGAATATGAAAGGCATACTTTGTAATCTAGTCTCACTTCTTTAACTAGAACTACTTCCCCTTACCATACTAACTCGGTGCTATCCTTCTTCTCATAGAGAAATTCACATATTAGGTTCACATAAAAGGGTTCCATAACAAGTTCATAACCCAATCACATTTACCCTACCAAAGAAGGTCCACTAGGGCTACCTCACAATGGCGACAAGAAGCTCATGATGAATCTCCTTAGGATTAATATGATGTCGTTCCATCCAATTAACCTTAAGACTATCATTCCTTTAATTTGAAGGATACCACTATGGCTTTCGACTTCAGCAATCTCAACATTACCACTGAGTCAAGGTTTTCACATAAAGACTCTCTTAAGTTCATTTAAGGTCACATGTCATTTATACATTCAATACTAAGAGTTCTAATATCCTAAATCAAGACATCACATATTCATAATCATATATACATCAAGCAAGGGACACAAGTCAACCGAGACAAGACACCACATACTTCACTTTTAATTCATAATGCAAGTCATTGTAGAAGCACCTAGAAACAACCCTAACATCATCAAGTCCTCCTATATACTATAATAAAATCATCAATGAAATCAACATAGACTCATATATCCAATTAGGAATAACCTAAACTCAACTCCAACACTACACACATAATGTCAAAGACGTAGTCTAACATGGTCACCTAAGACAACTTGAATAGAAAAATCCATATATGACTCCACATGTAGATAGATATTGTCATGCTTCACATAATAAAACTACATAAATATTCATATTACTTCAAGTAGTTGTCAACAAGGCTAAGATCATCATATTGCATAAAATAACGCCGACAAGGCCACATCAATTGCAAGTAAAAAACATAACACCGCCACCATAAGTAGATCATACCAATCACAATATAATAGAAGCATAAATAACATCAAATTAAAGGAAATAGGACAGAATACCCCCACATCATCCTCAACACTTCAATCCAAAATCAAATTACTCAATTCGATAATACAAGACCCTTACCCAAGGCCATAACCAACAATTCAACATAAAAACTATAATAATCAATGAAATAGGTCAAATCAATATAAATTCATCAATCTAATACAACTTAGATATCAATTTAAAAATTATTACATCAATCATAAAACTACATAAAAATTCATCAACATTAGATCAATATCAAGTAACCCAAAACTTAGTTAAAAGCTAGGGTTCATCCAATTCATGGGTTCATAGGTAATTTAGATTAAAATAATCAATACAACATCAATATAGTCCATAATATACGTTTAAAAACAATTGATGCAAGAACCCATGGTAGAATCATGAAATTGGACTATTCAATTTTGAAAACTTTAGAAAACATCTTGAGAATTGGGGCTCCTTGTTGAAATGAGTTTAAAATATCAAAAGGCATACCTTGTCGAATCTAATTATTATCTTTGATGAATAATTTCCACTCAAAACTTCAAACCAAGCTCTTCCTTTATTTTGGACTTCAATAGAGTCTTTGGGAGAATTATAAGGGATTTTGGGGTTTTGATTTGGAAGAATGAAATATTTTAATTGTTAAGCACTTATATACTTGTATGAAATACCACAAAGACCCTTAATAAACCGCCAATACTCTTATTTGGAAGAGTTGTGAAATTACAACATCACCCCTTAACTTAACAGTGATTTGCACGCAGGCACATGCTCAGAGACGACAGACCCATCGATGGGGCGTCAGTCCACTTACGAACCGTGCTGTCCACTGTCGATTGGGTCAGAGCCTAGAAAATGGAAGCTCGGATTCCTAGTCTATGACTCCAAGGATTAGCACCACCTGTGGGGCATCGACAAGGCCAATGTCTGTTGATTTCCCTCCGTAGGTGGACTGCCTTTGGGCAGTTTTAGCCACCAACATGGGTCCTTCCTCAATGACCCTTGGTTGGTCCTTGGGGATGTTTGCCCACATGTTTCAAACCCAAAAATGATCATATATGAGTTTACTACCTCTCACTTGAAGTTCATCTAAAACAAACACGTAAAACTCAACGAAACATGCCTAGACACACATGGTCATTTCAAGGCACATCTTTCTAACGCCATGGACATTATTGAACGTTTGACCTCAAAACTCCAAAAATCTCGATGCACAGAGTATATATGTTATAATAACTCAGTAAATGACATCATAACCTCATGAATCACACATAAACACATATAAACACATATGAGGCACATAGGTGACTTAGTCTTCGAAGGTCTTGGTCGTCCCTTGATGTTTGGTTTCCAATGCACCTAATACTTTAGACACTGACTCAATACCATATAATAGACCTATTTAGGTCCTTATACCATCAATACCAATATGTTAGGCTCTAGTTCACCTAAGTTATTTTTGGGGTCTTACACGGGTCGTGACAAATGTCCTCACTTAATGTTTGGTTGTGATGAAAGAAAGTTTTCATTCTAGAACATAAGACTTGTGATTATGTTTTACAAGGGGTTAGTCTAGTAAGACCTATGATATTGACTAATGATAATAAATACTCTAAGATACTTCAAAAATGAAATATGTAGCTTAGCACCGACTGAACTTGACAGTGAGAGATGTCCCTTCTAGTGAGGAAGGTAGGTTCACCAAGGGTCTCATGAGATGTAAACTACAATGCGAATTATCATAAAGATAGTTTCTAGTAACAATCTCCTAGTTCCTTAACTATGTGCACCCTTATGAAAACCTAGCTAGTGGATCCACATAGACACTATTATGATGTATATGTCCTACCGTGGTAAGTAGGACACCCTCCTTTCAGTGTGAGGGATTTACACCGGAGTCCATGTTTATCTCACATGGTCTATTGTAGGTTATGGCAAAGTTTCCTGAAAGTAAAATGAACGAATGGAAGTAAAAAGAAGCATAATAACTAGGTTGACTTGAGAGGTGCACTAGTGTAAGTAAGGGAATGGAACTTTACCTGCACATTTCACATATGGATCTTGAGGAGATAATTCCTAAGGTGGTTTCTTAATATGCGTATGTTATGAAAGAAATACTTAAAGTTTATTCTATATAATGTTGGTCTCATATGATGTTGCATTCACTTGATATACTTGTTGTTGGTCTATATTGTCATGTATTAGATTATATACACTTATTATGATGTTATATGATGTAAGGCCGATGTTAGAGGTTTCTTTACTAGTTGACTTAGTTAATGTGGGGATATGGGGTTTCACATAGACATTGCACTAGTTAACTTAAACTGGAATTATGGGTAAGGTCTTGTAATGTATTAATGAAATGTTGCTTATGGCTTTACTATAATGTTGTTCATGACCATGTAATATGAAAATTTCTTATTGTTGCTATGTTATGAACTTGAATATATTCTTAAAATGTGCATAGAGGCTTTTAAGTTAACTTAGCATGCTTATAAACCAAATGTCTTTTATAGCATGTTTCTAAATGTTTTAATTTCATATGTCTTAATACTTAGTACATGTGGTTTGTACTAACCATATTCTCTCTATTTCTACAATAATGTAGGTTTATGCCATTTAAGAATTTCAAGGAAAAATTTCAAGATCCTTGGATAGATTCCAAAGTTGGTTCGTAAATTCTCACTTCTTTGGTATTCTTAATTCGTGCCTCAAGAGTCTTAACTTTATATGTCCTTTTCTGCAAATCCTTTTCTTGTGGTTATAAGCTTTGACTACTAGAAGGGCAGCCGTAAGAAGATTTGAAGAGGATATTGCTAATGCGGGAGTTCCTCCCCAAGAAAACCAAGCTCCTCTTCAAGAAAAAGCTCCATTAGCTAACCAAGCTCATGTCAATCCTCCGGCTATGATGGATTGAGAGATAAGGATGGATTTCATCAACTTGGCTCAAGCCATGACTGCTCAAACTCAAGTCATAGCTGCCTAAGTTTAAGATATGATGGCTCAAACAATCTGCGAAGTTGCACGCCCTATGAACAAAAACTCTAGTACCATGGCTTCTCGCTTGAGGGACATCTCAACGATGAACCCTCCCATATTCGTTGGGTCTAAGGTGAATGAAGATCCCCAAGAATATCATGATGATGTTTATAAGATTTTGTATGCTATGGGGGTTAGTTCAAATGAGAAGGCCGAGCTAGCTGCTTATAATCTCAAGGATGTGGCCCAAAATTTGTACACTCAATAGAGATACAATAGGGCTTTGAGAGCGGGTCCCATAAGTTGGGAAGTCTTTAGGAGGGCATTTCTTGATAGGTTCGTTCCAAGAGAGAAAACAGAGGCAAAGGTGTAAGAGTTCATTAATCTTCATCAAGGAGGTATGAGTGTGCAAGAATACTCTTTGAATTTCAATAAGTTGTCGAAATATGCCTCTTCTTTGGTGTCCAAACCTAGAGATGAAAT
Source organism: Solanum pennellii (assembly GCF_001406875.1). NCBI lineage: Eukaryota > Viridiplantae > Streptophyta > Magnoliopsida > Solanales > Solanaceae > Solanum > Solanum pennellii. The sequence goes on from NC_028644.1 coordinate 45,698,361, forward strand.
GAGTCGTATTATGACGGGTGTGTCCGATGAACTTGAGGAAGAGTGTGGTACGGCAACGATTCATGAAAAGATGTACATATATCATGTCACGTCTCAAAAGTACCCCCTAGAAGTTAGGAGGAACCGTCATTTTGTGACGGGGTGTACTTGACCCTTTGGGGTCTTGTACAAGCCCTTTAACTAGCATTCATTACATAAGACATGAAAAGTAGTGCGGAATTAAAACTTTTCACGAGTAATTAATAAAAAGGAAATCTTTCATAAATATTTAAGAAATCTCATCGTCACAAACCAAACTTAAAGACACAACATACATAACTTAGGGGCACGACCCACAACAACACACTAAGACTTCCCTTTCTGAATGCCCACTTAGTGCAATGAGTAGATAGCGTCTCATACCACCACCTACCCTAAGTAGTACACTCTTTTAGAAGGCTTGGCACCAACACTCCCCTTTCAGAAGGTCCTACCTAGTGCAATAGATAGACAACGTCCCATATCACTACCTACCCTTAGTAGTATGTTCTTTTAGAAGACTTAGTTCATTTAATTCAAATAAGTCTCACCAAGACTCCCCTTTCGTATTACCTACCTAGTGCAATGGACACATAGCGTCCCATTCCACTACCTACCCTAAGTAAAACACTCCTTTAGAAGATTTAGCACATTCATTTCTTTTGTGGGAGTTAGCTTAACCGACATAGACCATGAGAGCTAGACACAGAATCCCAATATTAACCCCTATCTGATGATGTATACTCACTTGCCTAGAATGTGGTCATTCTCTTAGCATTTACATGGCTTTCCCAATAGCTACACCTATGCGGGCGCATAGTTAAGGGATAAGGAGATTGTTACTAAGTAACTAATTCTCTACTAACGAGGAGTACTCATCTCAAGAGGTACATTGGAATACAACATCTCAACTCACGAAGTGTAATCCACCTTTCCTTCATATCCTCTTGGTGCTAGGCATAACTTCCCACGGACTCTCAACATTATAGGCTATAGGTTAAGGATAACTAGTGAACACCACATCTCAACTCACGGATGGCATTCATCCTCCAACCTATCTTAGAAAGTTCATGGGATGTAGTGGGGTTGCTACTAAACACTTCATCTCAGCTCACGAAGAGTGTTCACCCCAAAACTCCCCTTTTGGACTTAACTTAGCATCATTCAATCATTCAAGTGTGAGTGTGTGTACATGTGAGCACACCTTGCACATAAGCTTCACTTCATTCATGTTTAACTTCGATACATGCTTAGACCTTCATTCATCACATCACACATCTTACATGTTTTACATAATCATATAAGTCCTATATACATAATCCTTAACATACTTCTCATAACAAGCTTCATAAATCACTTAACAAGAATATTTTCATTTAAGCAAACTCTGTAGCCTATTTCACATAATAGCTTCATAAGGCATATTTAACAATAATAGCATACTTTTCATATTACTTCACATAACAAGCCTTTATATCATCATTCACAATAAACTAGTAACTTTACATTCATACAATTCAAGTAAAAACCACCACCAAGAAGGTGGACAATACCACTCAATAGCATTTCGAAATAAGGGATAAACATCATAACCAACTTACCCTTTAATACAAGCTTTCATCACCTATAAAATTTTCTAAACATTTCATCATACTGTATCCCTTAGGGAAGTAGCTAAACAACAATAATAACAAAAAAAAAACCAAAGCTCATTCTCTACACAAACATGCTCATTTAACCCATTTCTTAAGCCAACATTTGAATAAAAGCTTTATCATGATTTAATTGAAGTTTTAACCTAAAAATCATAAACTAACATTAGGAATACCATTATTAAGTCATTATAAACGTTTTCATCCAAGACCCATATTTAGATTTGAAGATAGAGAAACTAGGGCTGAGAACTCATTTTAGAAATTCATTAGAATGGACTCCTTGAATGAAAGAGAGTTCAAGTATGGATTCCATGCCTCACATTGAATAAATACCAAAGAGTTTTTATGGATAAAGGACCACCAACATCCCTCCTAGCACTTCTTGACTTCTAGCTTCCATGGAGACTTGAAAGAGAATTCTAAGAGAGAGCGGTTTTGGGTTTTAGGAAGAGGGATCTAAAATTAGGTATTAGGGTTTATGAAACTTTAATATACCTAATAAACACTAAAACTAACTTCCTAGGTCATAAAATAATTGGGGTGAATTTACCAAAAACCCCAAGACAAGGCATTAAACTTACAGCTTTTTGAAAGTGGCCAATCGATGACCCAAGCTACTGGGCGTCGATGAGTCGACGGCCCGTGCTGCTGGGCGTCGATGGCATCAGAGGCTGGTAAAGGGAGGGCTGATCCTCCCACTAAGTATGGAATGACGGCCCCCAGTTGACGGGGCATCGATGGACTTACGCCCAGTAGACTGCTCCGTCGATTGGGCAGTGTCCTTGGCAGCTTTGCCCAAATCTTAGGCCCTCCATTTAGGGCCCCTTATGGGTCCTAGGTGGGGTCGTGCCCACATGTGAAACCTCTAAACTAAGTATTCCAGGTCTTAGTAACATACCACCTTATTTTCAAGGAAAACGAACATGTAGAACTCACTCAAATACGTCAAGATACACAAGCGCTATCTAAGGCACACCTTCCGAACGTCATGGACGTTCTTCGACGTTTGACCTCCAAAATTCACACACTGACTAAGAACAATAAAGTAACTCATTTTAACTTCAAATTAACTCAAGAAACGCTCATTAGGCTCTAGTTCACCTTTGTTCATTTTGGGGCACTACATATCATTCGAAGGTGCATGCTCAAAAAGTTGAGAGTAGGCTCAAGAGGAAGAATAGGGAGTTAAAGAGGGATATGATCCATTATGGAGGTAATTACCAGGGTAATTTTGAGATCCAATACATGGCAAAGTTCAAGAAGAGATTCTTCAAAAAAGACCATTCTAATATATCAAAGGTTCGAAAGTATAGGGTGTCTGCCCCTAGGTCCCAAGGGAGGGAAGGTGGTTATTCCCCAAGTTGGGTTCCACAATGTATCAAATGTGGTAAGAATCATGTGATAAGTGTTTAATGGGTAAGGACAATTTCTTTGGTTGTGGAAAGAGTGGTCATATGGTTAGGGATTGTCCCGTTGCCAAAAAATCAAGGAAAGGAGAGAAATCAAGCACAAGCAAGTGGTGTTAGTTCGGATGTTCCTAAGAAGAACCGCTTTTATGCTCTCAAGTCTAGGGGTTATCAAGTAGGTTATCCCGATGTTGTTATCGGTATGTTACAAGTATTTTCAATTATTGTTTTAGCATTGCTAGATCCCGTGTCACTTTATCTTTTGTTACTCCTTTAGTGGCAAGAGGTTTGGTGTACTCCCCGATGTCTTAGTTGAACCTTTTTTGGTTTCTACTCCGATGAGTGAGTCCATTGATGCTAAAAGAGTCTTTAGGAGTTGTCCCATATTATTGTCCAATAGAGTTACATTGGTTGATTTGGTAGAACTTGAGATGTTGGACTTTGATGTCATATTGTGGATGTATTGGTTACATGCTTGTTTTTATTCAATTAATTGTAAAACAAGAGTAGTTAAATTCCAATTTCCTAATGAACCCATTTTAGAATGGAAGGGGGGAAACTCAATCCCTAGAGATCAAATCATTTTGTGTCTAAAAGCTTGTGAGAAGATTTCTAAGGGATTCTCTATCACATTGTGAGGGTCAAGGACCTTGGGTCCGAAGCTCCTCCTTTAGAGTCAGTCCCCATAGTGATGGATTTTCCAGAAGTCTTCCTCGATGATATACCCGGAATTCCACTCGAACGGGAAATAAATTTCGACATAGACTTGATGTCGGATACTCAACCCATATCAATTCCTCCTTACCATATGGCTCCGGCCGAGTTTAAAGAATTGAAGCTTCAACTCAAGGATTTTGTAGATAAGGGTTTCATAAACCAAGCATTTCTAGCAAGATATAGACCACGAAAAATATGCAGGTGAACCACTATGAAAAGATACTTGCCCCATTAGCATGCATATAACGGAGCCATGGGGCGCTATGGTGTTATTTGTTAAAAAGAAAGATGGGTCTCTTAGAATGTGTACTGACTATCCACAATTTTAACAAGTCACTATAAAGAATAATTATCCTCTCCCTAGGATTAACGATTTGTTTGATCAACTCAAAGGTGCGAGTTACTTTTCAAAAATTGATTTAGGTCGGGGTGTCACACCAAGAATCTACACCCCGGATGAGACCGGCGTCGTTAATCTCTCAGAGGTCGCAAACAAGCCTCTTCTTAGCTTTCATCACAATCATACAGTTAAATTTGCGAAAAAATTAAAAACTTTTAATATACTAATGAAGTATACTTAGACTTCATATTTAAGATTTATAAAAAACATATGATATTCTAAAACTGTCTCACATATATAGAAACCATCTAAGAATTTCAAATCTGAACTTAGCCAATAATAGTTAATATGCCATATAGATCTTATAACAAAAGAATCCAAAGAACATAATGGAAATAAAGTATTCTTAAAACTACTAAAAATCTATGTAAGCTAGAATATGAAAGATAGCATCCCTGAACATGAGGACCTACCAAGACTTGGAGAAAGAGTTCCAAGCTTCTTCAAATCGACCTCCTTAAGCTTCAATAGCCGGAACCTACAGTTGTAGTAATGTAAAGTAATGGGGTTAGTACGCCACATGTACTAAGTATGGGTATATGCACATAACACATAGGCACATGCATGAAAAAGTATCATTTATCATTCTTTAGAAAACATGCTAAGTCATATGAAAGACTTCAATGCACATACCATATAACATATACAAGTAACAATTCCATCACTTAAAGCATGATCATAATTGAAGCCATATTCTCATTAATTCAAGTTAATAATTCATATTCAATAAATTATACAAACATAACATACAAAAAACATACCAATGATCCAATCCCCAACCTACAAGTGCAATGGTCATGTGAAGCCCCATAACCCCAGATAACCAAGTAGATAAGATAGGAGACCATACGTAAAGCTTTACTTTATATAACAATATAACTCAATAACATATTCATTATAATAGACATCATTCATGTAAGAGTAATATCATATGTCTTAAACATATATATTTTACATCATCATATTACTTACGAACAATCTCCTAGAACTTCCCTTAGAGTCAACTTGTGCAATGCCTAGGTAGCGTCCCATAACTTTACCTATACTAAGCAAACTTTTCAAGTCACCCTAGTCAATGTTCATTACTTCTCTTTAGTTTTAGATGAGGGAAAATATGAACTAACCGACATAGACCATGTGAGATAAACATGGAATCATGTGCCTTCCCCACACCGAAATGAGGTGGTCTACCGGCCAAAGTAGAACCGAACATGACATAGCATTCTAGGTGGATCCACTAGCTAGTATCCTATGGTGGCAACATAGTTCAACAACTAGGAGATGTATTAGAGACCCATAGTTCAACATTACATGGCAGCCTCAATCTCATGAGAATCATTGTGAACCTACCTTCCCCTAGGGAAGGGACACTTCCCATATCTAGTTCGTCAATGTTTAGCTTAAGTCCCTTTTCTTGAAATAAACTTTAATTTATTTTTCATAATAAACTTATCATAGGTCATAGGAGATTATCTTCTTGTATAACATGATCATGATCTCTTTTATATTAGATGAGAATTGTCCTTTCATCGTAACCTTTCTTTTGTGAGATTAACATAATATAATCACCTTGTGTAAAGCATACAAGGGATATCATAAACTTGCATATTCGTGTTTTTATCATGATCTCACAATTTACATATTCATATCCAGCATATTCACATAGCAACATCATACATACTTTTCATAACATAGAACCACAACTTAAAGGCTAACATAAACATCTTAGAGTAATCACAATTTTAGAAGACTTACCTCTTGTTTCAAAGAACCTTATTCATCATGCGATATTCATAATAATGCATAGTGAAATACTCATATATAATCAAGAAAAACTCATAAAATCATGTACAAGATCAATAAATAGCATAGGAGAAGGTAAAGGGGTCATTAAAGGGTTCATTCAAGTCTTAATTCCAATCCTAACATTTACACTTTATCAAATACCATAAACAGCCCATTCGAAACCTTCACTTAGAGAAATATCATGTATCACACTTCATTCAAACATTATCAATCAAATAGTCAATAATTCTGTGAAATTAGCTATGGAAAATGTTTACTTTTCATTGAAAAACATAAATCTAGAGTTAGGAAGAAAATCCATTTTGTAGAGTAAAAACCATAGTATTTGAAGTTCTTTAAAACTTATATTGAATGGACCTCTTGGGGAAAGGAATCCCATGACTGAAAACCCATATCTTATAGATGAAGAATCCACGAAAAAATGATTGGAAACTTTGAAACATTCGTCTTCTTCCTTAAGCTTTTCTTTTTCTTCAATGGAGTTTGGAAAAAGAGAGCTTTTCTTGAGAGAGAATGAAATTTCGTTTGATTCTGATTTGGGACGTGTAAAAATGTTCTAAAACTGACCTAATATAAATATATATATGTCCCAGGAATTACCCTAAAGACCCTCCACTTAAATTACCTAAAATGCCCCTCCTAGATTGACTACAACTAGGAGAACATTTGACTTAGGGTCAGGTTTTGACTAGGATTAAATTAATTAATTAAGTTGATAATTTAATTAATTAAGTGACCTAGGGTGATTACTAAAGTACCCCTAAGTCTTTAAGACCATAAACAACCCCTTTGGGCCATCCTAGGTTAGGCACTAGGATGTTTCTTTAGTTAGTTACTCGGCTAGTGTCACCCGGTTAGGTCTTAGGTTGTCGGGTGCACTTGTTAGTTTATTTTTGTCTGTCCTAGGTTAGTTAGATATTTATTTAAGTTATTTATATCCTAGTATTGGTTAGGAAGCTAAGCCCCATGTGGCTTGGACCGCCGTACGCCTGCCCCCTAACCACCCTAATCGAATCAGTTGGGCTTGTCTTCTTGTCTCTAGGCCGGCAGCACATGTGCTTGCACATGTGTTTCTGCGCCCTTCTTGTTGTCCCAAGGATACTCACTATGTACTTGGGCACTGCTTAATCTACATGATCATTTTGAATGGTGATGTGCTATGGTACCTAGGCTTGACACTTGGATACCTCGTACCTAATGTGCACAACTAATAAATTAATATTTTAGCTTAGGGTCTTCATTGCAGGTACAATTCCTAAACAACCTTGTATTGGGGCATTTTAACATCAAAGTGTATACTAAGTTACTTGTTCATACATAGAAATTGTCTAACACCCTTAAGCCAATATTTTTTCACATGCCCAATATTACTAAATATTGGACAATGGGATGTTTATGTACCTTAATACATATTCTTAAAACCTAATAGGCTCTTCACTAGACAATTATATTTTCTGGGAATATCATTTTAAAAATTATTAAATATATTAAACTCTAGTCTAAGTCATGGAATTTCTGGAGTGTTACATCACCAACCTAGGGTGAGAGTTCTTGACATGCGTAAGACGTCTTTTTGATTTAGGTATGGTCATTATAAGTTCCTAGTCATGTCTTTCGGTCTAACTAATGCCCCAACTACTTTTACGGACTAATAGAGTGTTCCGAAATTATCTTGATTCATTGTAATTGTCTTTATTGATGATATTTTTGTATATTTTAAGAGTGGGGATGAGCATACGGCCATTTAACGGTAGTATTCCAAGTCCTCAAGGAAAATCAACTCTTTTCCAAATATAGTAAATGTGAATTTTGGTTTAGATCGGTTTCTTTTCTTGGTAACATTGTTTCAAGTGAGGGTATGGAGGTCGACCCGAAGAAAATGAAGGCAGTTAAGAATTGGCATAGACCTTTGAATCCGATCGATATTCGATGTTTCTTGGATTTAGCTGGGTTATATAGGAGATTTGTTGATGGGTTTGCATCCATTTCTTCTCCTTTGACAACCTTAACTCAAAAGAAAATTAACTTTGAGTGGTTTGAAGCTTATGAAAGAGGCTTCCAAGAGTTGAAAGATAAGTTTACCTCTGCTCTGGTTTTGACTTTACCGGAGGGTACAGAAGTCTTTGTGGATTCTTCTTGAGTAGGTTTGGGTTGTGTCCTCATGCAACATGGTAAGGTGATATATATACCTCTATAAAACTCAAGGTGCATGAGAAGAACTATCAAACTCATGATCTTGAATTAGTAGCCGTAGTATTTTCTTTGAAGTTATGGAGACATTATCTATATGGGGTGCATGTATATGTATTCACCGACCATAAGAGTCTCCGACAAAAAAAATTTCTAGAACTCTTAAAGGACTATGATATGACTGTCCTTTACCATACTGGAAAAGCCAATGTGATTGCGGATGCGTTGAGTCGAATGACTATGGGTAGTGTAGCTCATGTTGAAGATAGTAAGAAAGAGTTAGTGAAGGATGTGCATATATTGGCCCGGTTGGGTGTTTAACTTGATGATTCTCCAAAAGGGGGTTTCATGGTCCATCATAACTCCAAGACATCTTTAGTGGTTGAGGTGAAGTCTAAGCAACATCTTGATCCTCTATCAGTGGAGTTGAAGGAATCGGTTCTTAGTAAGTACAATGAGTCATTCTCCCAAGGGGGGATGGTGTACTTAGGTATAAAGGTAGGTTGTGTGCACTGGATGTGGATGACTTAAGGAGACATATTATGGAAGATGAACGTGGTTCTCGATATTTCATTCATCCGTGTTCCAAAAAAATGTATCATGATCTTCAAGAGGTTGATTGGTGGAACGGTTTGAATAAGGATATAGCGGAATTTGTGGCCAAATGTCCTAATTATCAACAATTGAAGGCCGAACATCAAAGACTGGAGGGTGTAACGACCAGGGGGAACCCCCTAGAAGTAACACGGCGTACTCGACCTCTCGGAGGTCTTATACAAGCCCTTAGACATCTTTCATTGCATAATCATAAAAATAGCAGAAAATTTAAAACTTTTCATAATACATCATATGCTAGAATCATCACTTCATTTATATATAAAATACTTAGACTCTAATTCTCTTTGACATCTTAAGACACAACTCCATAGAATAGAATAAGGACATGGCCCTTAACAACACAAAATAATATCTAAACTATTGCATAAATTGAGCAAGAACTTGACATAGGGAAATCCTTGAATCATAAGGATCCCTCTTCTTCAACTTGGGAGATCGATCCAAGATCTTCACTTAGGAGACATCCTGTAGCCATGACCACCTACACTGAGTAAAAAGATGAAGAAGAATGGTATTAGTACAAGAATTCACTAAGTATGGCACCCATGCAAAAACATGCATCTAAAGAGGACAATTCATTTGAAAATCATGCAACATACCTTTTTAGTAAACTTCATTAACAATGCCAAAATAACCATAACATAGTTCACGTACATAAAATAGACATGGATACTATTCACAATAACACATTAAGTCACTTATCATACTTTAAGACATATTCATTACATACGACTCATTACTTCTCGTTTTATCTTATCTTCTTCCTTAAGCAATACTCAAGTGTACTTTGTACAATGTATCACCTTGCGTTCACCTAAGATAGTGTTTCATAGATATGCTTTATAAACACAAATTCATACATTCGCAAATTCATAAGCACATCATAGACATAAACTTCACATAAGAACCACCACCTAAGACAACCCCCAAGTCACACTAGTGCAATGTGTAAGTAGCATCCCATACTACTACATAAACCAAGTGTTCCTAAGTAACCCTAGACTAGGCATATCATACTCAACATGTCATATCACTTTCATATCTCACCAATTATAAGGCCATATACTTCAAAAAATTATAGAAGGAGTCATGCACTTACACAACTTTAACATAATGCATTTAATTCATATCATAAGTAAACCACCCTCATAACCCCTTCACAAGCTTACTTGTGCAGTGTACACATGGAGTCCCATATCCCCACATATACTAAGTAAATTCACTTAGAAGTCATAAGTGTAATTGACATGCATAGTCACAATTCATGTCTTGACATAACAAAGTCACTTTAGCAAGCGTTCATACAATTTATCCATAACCTAAGTCTTACTTTCATAAAAGTGCTAATCTTATCCTTTCTTGGAGTTCACTAGTGCAAGGCATAGGTAGGGTCCATAGTCCTACCTATCTTAAGTAACCTCCTCAAGCAGTTATGATTAGAGTCCATATTCTTTTCTTAGTTCATTTCTTACATTGGGATACATATCCATATCCGACATAGACCATGTGAGCTACATGAAATTTGGTGTTCTACTCCCACACCTAAAAGAGAGGGTACTACTTTCCAAGACAGGACATTTATATGAAATAGATATTCTAGTGGGTCCACTTAGCTAAAACCTACGGGGGTACGTAGTTATGGAACATGGAGATTGATACTAGAAATCTTGACTTGCTAGATGTGGAGTTTTCTATATCATGAGAAAACATCTATATTGGGAACCCGGACTTACTAAATGTGAAGGTTCTCCTGTGGGAAGCCGGACTTCCTAAATGTGAATCTCCCACTCTCATTTGTCATGTTCACTCGGTGCTAGGCTCAAACTCCCTTTTCAAACATTTTCTAGGCTTTTAGTGAATTAGTTCATAAAGAAGGCTTTAGGAGCTTACTGCTTCTACGCCATATAGCTCAAAGAATTCTAAGATAAGAATGTTCTTTCATCATACCCCTTACATCATACAATCATGTGTGTGTGCATACATATGTGAGATCTACCTTCACACAAACACCTCTAGGACACACATGTTCATGACTTTATTAATTATATACTTACATGCATAGAAATAGGTAATGATGCATAGGAGAACTAACCTTTCCTTAGTCATCATGAATCAACCCTACTTATGGTCATGCATGAAGTGTGTGTACATTGGTCAATATGATCACATAATGACTACAACATAACATTGAGAAGCCACCCTCTAAAGATCGCAGCACATGTACAACATTCCTCATGTATCAAGTCATACACATATAAAGTAATAAAGACTATAGACTACACACACTCACATTACATTATAGGAAAAGGACATATGCAAAATCAGAATAGAAGACTCCTAGCACACTTTGATCACACATTCACATAGGGATTTCATAGGTAGGTTCATGATATAAGAGTATTCATCATCATTATCCATATATAACACACCTAACCCTAATATGATCATCCACATGCATGCAACATCATCCACACACCTAGTTCATGAAAATGTTGTAGAAGACTATACATATAACTTCACATAACATCAATTCACTTAGACATGATAGAAGAATCAAGTCTACATCCTTTAACTTCCTCAACATGGAAATCATCATATCAATTTGTATTGCATCTAATGCCTTTAAGGCAATAATCATATATAAACATGAACAAGAATGTAAACATCTCAACGATAAGTGGACCATACCAATTAACACAATTCAATGTACATCCTAAGCTAATTAGAAGAAATAGGTCAACTTACCAAATCTCCAAGATAATGATCATCATTGATAAATTCTCCATATTTCATAATCAATTGATATAGATAAGACTAGGAAGGATCAATATACTATAATCTAATAACATTTGAACCATAATTAATCAAGATCACAAGACCCATAATATATCATAATTTGAGAGGTTAAGGATATCAATGGTTCTACATGGAATTGGATTGAAAATCATTTTTTAAAACCAAATAATAATCATATAATCATTAGAATGTTTGTGTAATCATTTTAACAATGAAACCATGGCTAGATTGAAGCATGAGATTTTTTACTTAGAATCATGTTTAAAAAAGCTTTGAAAGGACTACAGAGATGAACTTTTATCTAAGTATGAAGGATTACCATACAATCTACATTAGAAATCCCACAAAAATCATTGAAGAAAGCTCCAAGAATCCACCTCTGTAGCTTGTTCTTGAGCTTGGTCTTCAATGGGGTTTCGGGGTTTTTGGAGAGTTTGATTTGAGAGAGAAAGATTAGATTTTAAGAATGAGTTATAATTTAGATTTAAGGCTTATATAACAATTTAAAATACCTAAAAACACTTAAATTAACCGTCTATAGTTTGATTAGGACGTGGGGTGAATTTCCCATTCACCCCTTAAGTGGACAGCGTGCAGGTAGTGTAAGTTGCAGGCTCAAACAATGGCCATGGACAACGGACCGTTGGTTGGACAACGGCCCGTCCTGCACCTTTGTGGTTTTGGTCAAAGAGTCATCATTTGGGGGATTAGCTCCCACGTCTATGTTTGGAGCAACACCCCCAATCCACGAGGCGTCAATTGGAATCATCATTTAGACACTGACAAGGCAGTGTGTTGCCTTCTTTTGGGTCATCCTTAAGGACCCTTGGGTGGTCCTTTGGGAGTCGTTCCCACACATTTCAATTTTAAATACGATCATATATATGTTAGGGGCCTCTCATATAAATTTGAGTATCAAACAACAATTAAAACATACCAAGGCACACTAGAACACACTAGCACGTCTCAAGGCTAACTTTTGAACGTCTTGGATGTTCTTGGATGTTTGACCTCTAAAACATTTTAAATCGACTATACAATCTCTAAAACACCTTACTAAAATTTTAATAACCTTTTTAGGAACATGTGATGCTCTAGACAACTTAGCTCATTTTGAGGGTCTGGACATAGGGTTAACTCAAGAGATGGATATCCCTACTTGGAAATGGGAAGATATCAATATCTATTTGTTTATAGGTTTGCCCCGCACCCTGAAACAAAAGAATTAAATATGGGTGATTGTTGATAGGTTGACAAAATCTTCCCATTTTATCCCAACGAAGATACTTATTCGGCGGAGGACTATTTTAGGTTGTACACTTATGATATTGTGAGTGGCATGGAGTTTCCTTGTCAATCATCTCGGATAGGGGTCCCCAATTCACTTCTAGGATTTGGAAGGCATTCCAAAGGGGGCTAGGTTCTAAGGTGAAACTTAGTAATGCATTTCATCCACGAACGAATGGTTTAGCGGAACAAACCATCCAAACTTTAGAGTACATGTTGAGGGCATGTGTTATTGACTTCAAAGGTAATTGGGATGACCATCTACCATTGGTTGAATTTGCCTACAATAATAGTTACCATTCAAGCATCGACATGGCACTCTTTGATGCCCTTTGTGGGAGGAGATGTAGATCTCCAATTGGTTGGTTTGAGGTACATGAGATTCCTCTAATAGGTCCTGAAGCAATCTATGAGGCCGTGGAGAAAGTCCGGCTCATAAGGCATCCTTTGAAGACGTCCCAAAGTCGTCAAAAATCTTATGCCTACAATACAAATAGGGATCTTGAGTATATGGTGGGAGAGATGGTATACTTGAAGATATCACCCATGAAAGGGGTGATGAGGTTTGGTAAAAAGGGGAAACTTAGTCCACGGTATTGAGGCTATATGAGGTTGTGATACGCATCAGAAAGGTCTTCTATAACTTAAAACTACCAATAGAGTTGGCTTCGGTCCATCCGATTTTCCATTTGTCAATGCTCAAGAAGTGTATAGGTGAGCCGGTGTCTATCCTTCCTCTAGAAGGCTTAGAAGTCAATGCTAACCTTTCCTATGAAAAGGTTTCGGTTGAGATCTTATACCAGCAAGTGAAGAGGTTGAGGAAGAAAGGGGTAGCTTCCGTAAAGGTTCTTTGGAAGAACCAACCGGTTGAGAATGCTACTTGGGAGGTCGAGGCTGACATGAAATCCCGATATCTCATCTTTTTTCCTCATATTCTAGTCAAGGTAGAGGTTAGTAACTACCCCTAATTTTTGGTGTTGAAGGGTATTAATGTTTTTTTAACTTCTATGTAATTCCGTTTATCATACATAATTTTGTGAAAAATCCATGTTTTATAAATGTCTTGAATTATGCCTCTTCATAATTGACGATATGTGATATTTCTTGTGAAATTTCCCAAGTGTGAAGTTATGAAAATTATGTGGTGTTTCTTATTTACATGTTTAGCTATATGAAAAGGATAAGGACATTCCTCCTTGCAAAATATGAAATAATGAAATATGTGCATTTTGATAGTTGACATGATTTCTCTCTTATAAATGATGTGTTGTTGTGTTGAAAAAGAAGTGAATGTTTCCTCCTTTCTTATTGGACTATATTTATGTCTCATAGGTTTGTTGGGCTGCTATACTTGAATCGTAATTCCAACAATATATTTAAAGTGTCATTTGAGGACAAATGTTCTCCAATGGGAGGACATTGTTACACCTCGGAAATCCAAGGACCTAGGATAGAGTCTCACCTAGTTTCTAAGGCCTTAAAACAGTGTTTCTAGGCCTAAATGAAGGTAATCAACTTTATTAGTAAGTGTGAAATCCTAAGCGAAGGAACGACCACGACGTTTGAACACTAGTGAAGATGACCTAGTGAGCCTTTAGGTTTCGAATGAGTTTATAGAGTCGTTTAAGGGTCAAACTTTGTAAAAAGACCTAGGGTACACCTGATTGCATGTTTAGGGTCGAAACGTTTGGGTACGACTCCCCAAGGAGCACCCTAAGGGCCTTTGAGGAGGACCCAACATTTGACCGTAAAACCTGTCAAAAGTCACTGTGAAACCATGAGGGGTACGATGGGCCATCGATGGTGTCACACCCCTAGAGTACACCCTAGAAGATAAGGTGTTCTCATATTGTAACATGGAGAACTTGACCTCTCATAGGTCTTTTACAAGCCCTTTGACATCATTTATTGCATACATATATGAAAAGTAGTGCGGAATTAAAACTTTTCACACGAATAATGTCGCATAACATCTTTCATATAAAACCATAGGAAGTACTAAGTCTCAACATACGCCCATCATAGACTCAAGAATACTTGGGACACGTCCTATACAATCGAATGTAAAAATCTAGTCTATTACAATACTTGTTTAATGAAAGAAATATAAATGTAGTTATGTCCTCGAATAAAGTGAGGACATGCCCCAAATTTGCTTGAGAGAGTCCTAGTTTCCAAGATTTGCTTCAACATACCTCTAACCTGCTAGCCACACTTTTAGAAATAGACAAAACGTATGGATTAGTACAATGCATCAACTAAGTATGGCATAATGCATAAAATCATGATAAACGGACATTTGTATCAAAAGATGCACTTCACAGTAAACCTTCATGTTATAATATTAAAAAACACATATCATACCAATTTCACATATAAGTTACATATCACAAGATTACATCAAGAACAGATGAAGAAACATAAACATGAGACCCTCCTACCAAAGGAGATTCTAAGGTTCACTTGAGTGAGTTATGAAGCGACCGCCCATACAATCCCTTCACACACACCAAAGAGATCCTTTAGACTACCTAAGATAAGATTATTCCCATTTCATTAATTAACCTTCCTACCTATAATTACTCTAAGACTCACCTATGTAAGATAAGAAGAGAAGCCCATACACCATCTCAAAGCCTACCTAAACAATCCTCAAAGCTACTCTAGATACTTGCCTTTTTATTAACATACCTTCACTTAAGTCATTATGTTCATTAGATCATTTACGAGACATTCAACATTTAAGTACATTCACATAATGGTCTTGGAGAAGACCTAGGGACTCATATATTAATATCTTCAAACCCTAACCGTGCAATGTCTAGATAGCATCCCATTCCACTACCTAAACTTCATAGAACTCATCCAACACTAGCATGTATACCACATGATGAGAATAGCAATAACCAACATAGACCACGGTAGCTAAGCATGAGATCCAGAGTCAACCCTACTCCGATAAAGAGTATTCTACTTGCCAATGGTAGAACTAGGACACAACTCTTACGAAGGTTTTCTTTGTTACTAATGTCATCTTATTTAGAGCAAATCCCCAAGAATACTCACTCGTGGCTAGGCTTTATTATCATAGAGTATTTCAATAAAGGAGTATATGAAGAGGTTACTTATCTAGTTCATAACCAAATCATAACACACCTTATCAAAGAGGTCCCCTAGGGTTTCCTTTCAATGGTTAAGAAGATAGATTAATAACGTTCCTAAGTATGATTTCATGTTGTTCCATCCAACCAACCTTATGTCCGCCATTCACACGTGAAGAATACCATTACGGCTTTCAACTTCAAGGATATCATAACCTTCTTTCTAAAAGGTTCCACATAAATGACCTTCTTTCCTATATTCAAGATCATATTCTATTTATTCATATACATTCATGACAAAGGGTATTCTAACCTACTAAGTCAAGGATTCATATCCATGTTCTTCATGTATTAAGTAAGGGACACAAGTCTACCAATACAAGACACACTTTACATTATCACACATAGCATATCATTCAACAAGCACACAGGGACAACTAGATATACTTGTAAGTCACCCTACACACTTCTATAGAATCATCAACCTGACTCATTATAAGGATCATATAGTCAACCTAATAGGATTCACACCTCAACATCAAACATATACATACAAGGCAACAATTTAGCCTATCATGATCACATAACATCTTTTAGAAGAACTCATGCTTTGACTTCACATATACACATAAGTTATCAAAACCTTCAAATTACTCACATAATAAAGTTATAACATGATAATATCATAATACATAAAGTAATATCGATGAGGCCACATCGTTTCACAATTCATAAAGTAATGCTGATGAGGGCACATAATTCACAAGTATAGCACATAAGTACCGCCACCAAAAGTGGAACATACCAATAATCATCATAGTTTAAGGCCTATACTACACAATACTTTAGGGCATCATACCACCAATCCAATCTCACAACTTCAATCCATAGGCAAATCACCCAACACAATACCCAAAGGCCCTTACCAATGGCCATGATCACCAATTCAATCCAATTATAAAAATATACAATGAATACAAAGTAGTTCAATATGAATTTATCAATTTAGGATAGCCTACATATGAATCTAACGTAATTCTTTCATAATTGAATAGCCCTAATCAAACTACACAAGAATTCAATAGTATAAAGACATGATCAATTCACCATAACATAGTCAAAATATGGAACTCATGATTTTCATGGGTTGATAAGAATTTTAGGTTAAATCATAAAACTAAAATCAATTCAATCATACTACAATCATTCAAAACGTTTTATGCAAGAACCCATGGTTAGATCACAAGTTAGAAGTTCATCTTTTGAGAAAGTTTTGGAAAACCATTTAAAATATTGGCTTCTTGAAGAAAAGAGATTCAAGGATGAAAACCATACCTTAATTGATGCTAGAACACTAAAATTGAGAAGAATTGATGGATAAATCAACCTTCAAGCTTCAATCTCCCTTAAAGCGTCTTTGATTATGAATAATTACTTGATTAGGGGTTCTAGACTTATAAATCTACTTAAAATACCTAAAATAACCTTAATAAATCTTCCAAATAATTTTAGCAAGTCTAGGTGAAAACCACAAAATGCCCTTGCTTTGCCGAGACACCTGCAGGAAATTGTAGGTGCCATCAACGGTTGCTCACCTACGAGGCGCCGACCCAAGAATGAGTCGTACTGCCAAGTCGTCGTTTGGGTGAGATCCTAGTAAATGGGAACTTAAGCTCTCCTCACCAAGTTTCCACAAATTCCCTCTACCAATGGGGCGTCGACCAGCCTACTGGGCGTCGATTGCCCTCCGTAGGTGGGACTTTTTTTGACAGTCGGCTTACACAATAGGTCCTTCTTAAGGACTCTTTGGTTGGTCCTTCAGGAGTTTTTCCCGGACGTTTACGAGGATAATATACTCGTACACATGTTAAGGAGCCTTCACATTAATTTCATCCAAAACAAACACATAAAACTTGACGAAACACACTAAGGCATGCAAGCACGTTTCAAGGCAAATCATTCAAACGTCTTGGACGTTCTCGAACATTCGACCTCCAAACTTCAGCAAACTTGAGAAACTGCCTATAAACTTCATTATAACTCATTTTAGGACTTTAAAACCATATTACACAAGTGTTAGGCTCTAGTTTTACCTAATTCATTTTAGAGGTGTTACAGATGGGTTGACGCCCCGTCGATGGTGCTCGTCAGTCTACAATTAGACTCCCCCCCCCCCATGGCCTCCAAAAAAGTAGTCTTTTTCCCAAACCATGCTTGACCATTATGGTCTGTGCTTTTTTGTTTATGGGGCATGGACGGGGTCTCGTCGAAGGACCCCTGTCACACTACCTAGACACGGCATAAAGGAGGGGGTTAGTTAATTAGTTAATTAATTAATTACTGGTTACGGATGGTTATAATTAGTTAGTTTAGGACTATAAAAGGATACTAAGTTTTGATTATGAAAGGATACAAAGTCATTAAACTAACCTAACACTTCATAAATCCCAAAACCCAAATAACTCCCACTTCTCTCACTACCCCAAAGACCCCCATTGAAGAACAAGTTCAATCTTTATAGGGTTTCAAGATCAAGAATTCCCTTCACCAACCTTCAAGGATTCTCTAGGTATGAAGTCTATTCACTCTTGGGACTCTTTCCCCATGAGGTTCTTCAAAGATTTGATTTCAATGTTCAACGAAAAGCTTGATTTCATCCAATTTCTCAGGTCTACTTTTTTTATGGAATGTGTAAGACCCCCAAAATGAGTAAGGGTGTCTAGAGACTAACGTTTGTGTATCGATGTTACAGATTCATAAAATGGGTTTTAAGGTTGTAATGAGGCAATGTCTAAATATTTAGGTGATTCGGAAGTCAAACGTCAAGGGACGACCAAGACGTTCGACGACTAGTCACCAAGAGGCCTTAGATTTTTATGTGATTATATGTGTGTCATTGGCTTATGAAGTCCTTATATGAGTGATAATGATGTTTATAGGAAGTATGTTTACTTTCATTAAGTTAAGAGGTTAAACGTCCATGAACGTCCAAGACATTCGAAAGTTAGCCCTAGAGACATGCATGTGCGATATGAGTGTGCCTAGCCTGTTTGGACGTGTAAAGAGTATTTGTTTTGGGTGAAACTTATGTGGAAGGTCCTTGACTTTTTATGTTTTATATTTATGTTGGAAACGTCTGGGAACGACTCCCCAAGGGCCACACAAGAGGCCATCGATGGAGCCAAAGGACGCCTCGTCAGTTGCCTTATGCCTCGTTGATGGGGGGCTTCGTCCAAGACTTATCCAGGTGAAGGATAAAGTAAATTGGCAAGCCGTAGACCCAAACGACGGCCTACAATATGATCTGTTGATGGACTTACTATGCATCGTTAGAGACCGTCGATGCAAGCTACAATTAATTGCCATGCATGTTGTCTCATCATGAGGTGAATGGGAAATTCACCCCAAGTCCTAACCTGACCCTAGTTTGTTTGTTTGGTTATTTTTGGGTGTATTTAGTTGATTAAAAACGTGACTAGCCTATTCCCAATTCATTCTTCAAATTAAAACCCTTCCCTCTCTAAAATTCTCCATTGAAGATGAAGCTCAAGAACAGCCATGTTGATTGATTCTCAAGCCTTCTTCATTAATTTTTCATGGTTCTCTCCTACAATGAGTTATGGTGATCCTTCATCTCTAGTTAATCTTCCATCTAGAGAGTTCTTCTTAATGTTTTCAAAGCGAAAATATGATCAAACCTCTCATCTTGCAATCTAGCCATGGGTTCTTTCTCAAAACATTTTCAAAGGCTTCCTCATGATATATTGATGTCAATTTGCTTATTGTAACGTTAATTTCAATCCAATTTCATGATGAACCCATGCTCCCTTCAAACTCACGATTTAGCCTATATGTGGGCTTTTGTGATATTCAATTTATGTTGATTGAATTATGATTCTAGCATGTCTAATAGCTTATATCTACTTCCAATCATGTAATGTGATGATGAATTATGTGTTGTTGGTACAATGTGGATTGATGCTTGAAGACTTGATCTCTATTTTCTATCTATTGTGTATGATGTTCACTGTAAACTCGATGCTATAGTGCATGAATGTAGGATTCATTTACGTGAAGATAATTGTAGATACTTCCTTGTATTGACATTATTGATGAATTGTGGGTATGAATCCTTCATGATCAAAGTAAAGGAGTTTTGGTAAGATTGATCTACATTCTTCTAACCTATAGATTGATAATGTATGTATACGATGTGATCTTAATTCTAGGGTAGATGAAGCATGATTTAGGCTAGGTTATTATGTGTTTAGCTACTGCCCTATATTTGTATTATTGGTGAATTATGAATGTTGATCATAATGATCGAAGCAAGGAATACTAGTAAGTGATATATGTCTCTCTACTTACTAGTGTATTGGTGATGTAGTGTACTTTTTAGCAGCATGATATTTTAGTGGCTTATGCATGATTTAATTTATGTTAAAGTACATTTAGACACTGACCTATACTTGAATTGTTGATGAAAAAGGTGTATTGATCAATGATGATCAAAGGTTCATGAATTGGTAAGAATGGCTCTTCCTCTCTACTTTTATGTAGAATAGTTAGTTGATGAAGCCTTGTATGGAACTGTGTTGTATAGTCCACTTATGGTGGTGGTGCTTACTTTATTTCCATTATATATGTGTGATGTGAACATGGCCTTTATGGCAATTGCATTATGAATATGTAGTGGTGGTAATCACACTATGTGAAGCCTATGCCTAGTTTTCTATTCTAGCTATGATCTAGGTTATGTTGCTAATGTTATGAGCATGTAAATGGTTATCTTAAGTTTATGTATAGGCTCTGCCTATGATGAAGTCTTATAATGTTAATATAGGTGCATAAATGACTAGAGCTTACTGTAATGATATTGTAAGTCTTGAATAAATGTGTCTTATGCTATGTTATTTATTCTATGATGTTATGTGATGTATCATTCACTAGGATGACTTGATAGGTTTACTTGTATGGACAAGGGTATGGACCTTGTCTATGCATTGCACATGTATACCTTGATAGGATAGTTCCTAGGTTTGGTTATCTATGTACAAGAATATGAATGCATGAGTATGTTATGAACATGTCACGTATGATATAATGTCAAGTATGTGGTATGATCAAATATGATTATACCTAGTGCCTAAATGTGTTTATATAAAAGGATTGCTAATATAGTTACACTTGTAAACTTATGCATGAATGAAATGAAGTATGAGTATGTGTGGTCTAAAGGTGTTATGTGAAAGGGTTGTTCACAAATATGTATACACACACACATGTATGATGATCTAGTCAATGGAGGGGCCTTGAAAGGTGTTCTCAAGTGTACCCTAAACTATATAGGTGCTTGAATATGCTATGTCCATGTGAAAGGGTTTATCACATGATTTAGGTTCATGAACTCTCATCTATGACCTATGAGATAAGCATATGAGGATTCAATCTCCTAAGGCCTATGATTTATAAAATAATGCAATGAAATGTTTTTCAATAAAGGGAACTTAGCTTAACACTGAGTGAACTTGAAGATGAGAGGTGTCCCTTTCCATTGTAGGAAGGTAGGTCACCATAGTCCTCACGAGGTGGTTAGCCTCATAGTCCAAAGGTCACAGAGTGACACTTCCTAAAGTGGATAACTACAATGACCCATTAGGCATAAATAGGGTTTCCACATGTACCTCCATGTTCCATAAACTATTCTTGCCTCATAGGATCTAGCAAGTGATTTGACTTAGTATGCTAGCATGTGTTAATGTTCTACTTTGGCTAAGTAGAGCACCTTCCATTGGTGTAAGGCTCTACAACACCAAATTCCATGTTTAGCACCCATGGTCTTATTGTCGATTAAGGTTATAGTTTCCCTAAAGTAAAATGGACTATGGAAGTAAATGACTAGGACCCTAACTAGGATAACCTAAAGGTAGTTTCTTAGTGTAGGTGGGGTATGGGACTTCATCTATGCATTGCACAAGTATCTCTTGAAGGGAGTTCTAGGAAGGTGTTCTAATTGTACATGACTATGTTTATGTTCCTTATGCATAACTTTGTAGTATTATCTACTTGTTGTGATGAAATGCATGGTATAAGTCTATATGATGCGGTCTTAAACTTATGTGCATAAAGTTGGTCTTAATGACTATATTATGTAGGTCTTGCTTGGCATGAATGAAGTTGTCTATGCTTGACATGTTAATTTATAAAGTATAGGTTATCATGCTTATGGTCTTATGATAGGTTTACTAAGTGTGAGGTTATGGGCCCTCACATGTACATTGCACTAGTAAACTTAGATTAGGATTGTAAGTAAAGTCTTATGTTAAGTCTAATGTGAAGTATGTGCCTTGTTTTATGAAACGGTCCTATTGTTATATGTGTTTGGTGTACCATGGTTTCATGGTACTTTCAATGTTTTTTCCTTAAGATTCGTGTGTGTCTAGAGCCTTTTTGTAGTACTTTTAGCATGTTTTTATATTTGTTTTGCAGGAAAGGTGTCCAAAAGAAAAAGGCAGAATGCAGCTGAGATTTATTGCAGAAGTGATCCATGAAGTCCATCGACGGCCCATCATTCCATCGACGGACCGTAGATGGTAACCGTCGACTGAAAGTTCAGGTATCTGGAGAAACTCGGGGAAATTTGACTAAGTGTGGGGCTACGGAAGGATCGACATTCAGTCAATCAAAATCGACGGACAGTCCTATTGAAACGTCGATCAAATCAGAGAAAGTCCCAGTACCCGAAGTTGAAGAAAGTCTATGTATGTAACAACGGATGGCATCGATAGATAGTAGACGGATCGATGGACCGTGTTGTTGGTCCGTCGATTGAATCAGAGAAGATGCTAGTTGAAGGATGAAAAAAATGCTAAGTCTGGACCATCAGTGGGGGTCGTCGAAAAAAGCCGCGTTTTTGGAAAACATTCCTTATTTGAATTTCTTTTAATTTAAGACAATATTTGTTATAAATAGGGTTAAAAATCTTGTTTTGAGGGTTCGATTCTATTACTATTTTTCTTAGTTTGTTTTTGGAGTTTTGTTTTTTCAACTTTGGCATTAATTCAGATTTCAGGATTTGGGTTTCAAGTGATTTTCTTATTGTTTCAAGTTGAATTTCTAAATTTCTTCGAATTTGTCAAAGTGAGTTTATGATTTATTGTTTATCAACTATGAATTGTGTTCTTCTATGCATGGGTAACTAAATCCACAACTAGGGTTGTGGGAACCATGGGTGATTAACAAAGTAAACCTAGCTTAATAACAATTCTCAAATAGGTTATTGCATGCATTGATAATTCTTTCGCTTAGAATTCTTTTTAACAAGTGCACGCGTTACAACTCACCTTATCGCTATTTGCCGGACCAAGGAGGTAGTTAATAGGAAAAGGAATTAAACATAGATTTAGTGGGATACTATCTAATAGGCTAGTTTTGATTGGTGCAAAGTAATAACTAATCCATACATCAAATATGATGCTAAATATGAAGTAAAGGTAAGGGTTTGTAACTTAGACACACATAGCCGGACCAAGGTGCAGAGTTAAATTCTCTAAATGTTGGACCAAGGATTTAGAGATACCTACCTTATCACTTTGCATGCAAAATACTCGGGAAGAATTGTTATAGCTAGGAATACGAAATTATGAACCAATGGGAAACACTTACACCCTAGTTTCTCTCATAACTTGATAAACACCAAAGATTTACTCCTCTTACTTGTTTTACTTAGCAATATTAAATGACTTTTGTCTCACAAAATCCCCCCTTTTATTATCTCTTTTCGGAATTGACTTAACAAAATTGAGGTAATCGTACATTAAAGTTAAGTCTAAAATATTTTCCTCGTGGGATCGACCCCAACGTAATAGTTGAGTTCTTTACTTGATACGACCGCTTATACCTCTTTAGGGAGGTGTAATTTGAGCGTATCAGTGTTGAGTTTAAAGGTTGTATGTGTGGTTTCCTTGTTGCCTTAAGGTGATGCTTGAGTGTGGATAGTGTTACGGGAAATTTTCTATACGTTGCACGAAGTATTACTAGAGGGTACTTGGGAAAGTCAAGAAGTTAGAATAAGAAGAATATTCACTGTGAAGAGAAAAGGGAAGTTACTGTAAATGGAAAAGAGTTCACTGTTACGAAGGAAGATGCTTACTATAATGTGACCCTAAAATGACTTAAGTGCATTGTATGTTTTTATATGATGTATGATCATTGAATATGCGTATATGAAGTATGTGAATTGTATAAATGCTATTGTATCAAATTTTTATGAAGATTTCTCAAAAAGGCATGAAGCATGGTTTCTAGTAAGATGTCCCTTTTAAATGCATGTTTTTGCATGGTTATCATACTTAGTGCATTCTTGTACTAACTCCATTATTATCTACGTTTTTACATAAAGTGTAGGCTATAGATGCTTAAAGGAGGTCTTTAATGGTGAGGAGCTTGATATGTGATTCCAAGCTCAAGGAAAGGAATCCTTAAGTCCAAGGATTTCCTAAGTCATGGTTTACTGTAATGTTATGTAGTAAGTATACTTATGAATTATGTTATGAGGGTTGTGCCCCTAATGTACTCTAATGATATTGAGTCTAGGATGGCAAAAAGAGAATAGAGTCTTTAACTATGAATTATGATGTCTTATATATAATGAAAGTGATGTTCTATCATATGATGTGCTAAGAAAGTTTTAAATTCTCCGCTAAATTTACCAATGACAATGTGATGAATGATAACTATGGCTTGTATAAGACCTCTGAGAGGTCAAGTACGCCATGTTACTTCTAGGGGGTGCTCCCCGATCGTGACAGATTGGTGTAGTCGTGATTCGATTATTATTGATGATTTATGTATATATGTGTGTGGATTTATGCATCCCCTAAAGCCTTGATCTAAATCTCTACAAAGATCTATGAATCCTCTTCTTCTCCTAACCCTAACTTGTGATCTAGGTTGGTTTGTGATTGAGGGAGATATAACTGAATGTATTCTTGTATAGGTTACTATATATGATTATGGTGATTGAATTGTTGGTTAAGGATTATTGAATTGAGGGTAAGATCTTGGATGGGATTATTGGAAGCCATTGGTAAGACCTTGAAGATCATGAATACTTTACTTCAATTATGTTGGTCCATTATTGATGTTGTTGACTCAATTGAAATATGAATATGTTAGTAGGAAGTTGATGATTATGAATATGATAGCATATTATGAATGTGATCAATTGTGAGATGATGATAGGTGTGTTATCATGAGGTTTTGAAGGTGATTCATATGTGCATCTTATTACCATGATTATGATATAATGTCCTCACTTAATATTGGGTTGTGATGGAAGGAATTTCTCATTCTAGAATCTAAGAGTTTTGATCATTGTATACAAGGGGTTAGTCTCCTAAGACATATGAAGAGTTATGATCATGTTATACAAGGGATTAGTCTCCTAACCCATATTCTCTCCATTACTACAACAATGTAGGTTCGGGCCATTGAAGAGTTTCAAGGCCAAATTTCAAGAAACTTGGATAGATTCCCAAGTTGGTGAGTCCTCAAGTCCAAGGACGAAGCCTACCATTCTAGTTCTTACTATTTGATTAGTCTAAAGGCATTATTCATTTCCTATATTATAAAGACTATGTTGTATTTTCTTATAAGACTTATTGTAATGTGTGAGACAATTGTAGACTATTTTTGATATATGAGAAGTCTATGCAAACTTCATATGTAAGCTTTTTAGGTTTCCGTTTTATTGACCTATAAAAAGTGAATGATGTATGCTAAGGGCTTCTTTTAGGCCTTTAAGCAGATGAAGAAGCCGGTTATGATTAGGGGGTGCTCCACGGCTGTGATAGTTCTACTAGATAACATATTTTGTACATTTTGTACTAACGCATACTTTGCCTACATTCTAATGAAATGTAGGGTTTGGAAACTTTAGTGTTATCTTGAAGCTAGGTTTCTAAGGAGATAAGGAGTTGAAGATCTTGGTGAGTCCTCATATTTTCGGGGACAAAACCCACAATTTAATTTATGCCTTTATTTCATGTTTTGGAGACTACTATATGGGTTGTGTCCCAAGAGTTTATTCTAAGGTTGTATTAGATGGTTTGAGACAAAAAAATAGAAAGACTTTCGCTTACTTATATGAAAATGACTTCGATTGTAAAAAATTTAAATTTTCCTTATTTTTCTTTTATCCTATATTCATGATATGCTAACGGATTGTATGAGACCCCTTCTGGGTAAATTATGTCGTGTTATTTCTAGGATATAACCGTGGGTCGTGACAAAGACTCAAAAAAAATACTTTTTTTCACTATCATTATAATGCAAATGTTCTCTTCTTTGAGATCATTCTCATATGAAATATTTTTTCAAGTTAATTCAAAGCATCTGAAGTCAATGTCATCAACCTTTTAGGTTTACCTAAGAATTTACACGAATTTATCGCATTCATGCATCACAATTGAAATAAAGATATGGTCATTCACTTAAAGGATTTAATGTTGCTCGAACCTCACTCACAATCATGAATATCATATCAAGGAATTATATATCCTAAAAATACACTAATTCTCATAAAGAAAAATGATGAATGTAACCGTAAAAATTTGAGGTCACTAGGTAAAAGGCTATTGTGACACGCCCGCTGCGCCAAGATATATAATATGAATTTGTGTTTTTCCAATTCATTTTGTATCCAAATATTTTATCAAGGAATTTTTTCTACACCTAAAAGTTTATCAAGCATGGCTTTATATAACTTTGACCTTGAAAGAGATAAGATTCGTCGTGGAGGTCAAAACATTTTAGTTTTATCTTTCTTGTCCTTATTAATTTATGCTTGCAATTTTTTTGGATTATTTGTTGTATTTCCTTAATTATATATGGAATTATACTTCTTATTCTAGGATTATGGTACATTCATGATTGTGTTGTGGTATGAACTTGAATTGACATGTTAAGATAGTTATCGTCATGCTTCGGCTTGTGTGGTTACTTGCCGTGTTTTTAGATTAGTTATTTGATTCATTGATCCCATTTTAAATACTCTATGTGACTTGTAAATTGTACTGAAACAATAAAATTTGTGTGTAATAAGAAAAAAGTTGATCTTGATAGTAAACATTTTAAGAAATGGAGAATGATTCACTAATGTTGATAGGAATACACTTTTTTGCCTTGATCAATTACATACCACATGCACTTCATCATCTACCAATGACCATGTAGATAGACGCATTAGAAATATTCATGTATTTTTGGAGTTGTTGAAAAACTCTCAATTAATTATTTAGTAACCTGCGACTAGTAACCTGATAGAAAATCGGAGTTAGTTTAAGTTATTACTTAACATAATAGCTAGTGAAATCCATAACCTACTCGATTTCATCTCGTTGGTAACATAAAAATATGATCTTAACAATATCAACCTGCAGCTAGTAACCCGATAAAAAATCAGAGTCATGTCAAGTGATTACTTAATATAATTGCTAGCGAATTCATAACCTTAGATTGATTTCATCTTGCCGATAGTGTAAAAATATGATCCTCATTTGTTAATTGTTCATTAAATAGCTCTTTTTATATTCTTTTAGTATTAGTTATCATATAAAATGACCTACGGATTTTATTGCTTGAATAAATAATCAGCACTAACTCAATTTAGAAAATAGTTAATCAACAAGTCTTGTAGTACGATATTTGAATTTAAAATCTTATATTATGTATATGATCATGTAAACTTGCTTATGCATTTGGATGCAATATGCAGTCATCATAAAGACTTTTAAGGTGTTAGTCTTTTATAAGAAGGAAATTATCGTGATACTCATTGTTATTTTGACTACAATGTACATATACTCACAGAAATAGGTTGTTTGAGTAACTATGTAAATTGTGAAATAAGTAACTTAGCACAACTATTTTCAGGATGCATTATGTTACTTTCAATTCCAACAATAGATGTTAATCATGGACATTGTTAGAGTTGGACAAAAATATTAAAGTGTGTGATATAGTTATTAGTGCGGACCTACAAGTAGTTGAGGGGATTCTCGACAAATTTTTTACACACACACACACACATATATATATATAGAGAGAGAGAGAGAGAGTTTATGTCAATAGATAGATTTTGAATCTTTTGAGTGTAAGTTGATTTAGTGGTTGAAGAGTTCAAAAACTCATCTTGAGGTTCTATGTTAAAATGTTAGTGTTAATGTTTTTTCAAACCCCTTAAATGGATATCCTTGATCCGCACTCGTTACTAGTCAAAATATCAATGGTTTAAGATGAGGAATTGTGGAAAATGTTTTGTTATCGGTGAACATAATACACCTGTCTTGTTGTTGAAAATAAGTTGAACTGGATTTATTATCTATTTAGATTAACTTATTTTAGATTCTTTTTACTCTAAAGTACTCTCGGTGTTCCTAATTATTTGTCTAATTTTTCTTATTTAGTTGTGCTTTTTTATTTGTCTATTTTGACAAATTAAGATGGATAATTTTATTTTTTTTACTATTATACCCTCAATTAACTAATTTTGAAAGAAGGTAGAACTTCTTGAAAATCTTAAATTTTTAATCAACTTTTATAATAGTAATAGGAGTAGAATAATAAAATTAGTATGACAATCATTATTTTCTCTTAATGTGTGTCAATTCAAAAAATGACGAGTAATTACGAACTGAGAAACTAGTTTTAAGTTTAGGAATGTTCGGAAAAATTTTATTTTTAGGCCAAAAAAAACATGTCAAAATCAAAAACAAGATAGTATGTATTTATAATTTTTTGACTTTATAAATAACTTTTTTTTTATAAGCAGATGGAAAGAAAGGTTTAGTTGCATATGAAATTACTATTAGTTTTTTGCCCTGATTTTCTTACCATATTTGGGTTTTATTTTTACCTTGAAGGAAAATTAAAGCATTAGCATAATTATTTTTACTTCTTCTGAAAGGAAAATATAATTCTCCTCATAGTTGGTTTATTCTTTCTTTTTAGGAAAAAGTTTTGGAGTAGGAAAAGGTTTTTGAGTAGCAAGTTCTTTTCTAGTAGGAAAAAGTTTTAGGACTCTATAAATATAGACTTGTTTCTTCTAACACAACAGAACAATAACATCCATAATGTAGTCATTTAGAGACTTTATTTTATGGGGAGATTTTCTTTAAACCTATTTATGTTATTTCAATATTAGTTTTATAATTATGTAGGTCAATTGGTCATATCCTAGAGCAATATATTTCTTTTAGTATACTTTTATGTGTCGCCTAATTAATCCTCATCTGATTTGCAAATTATAAATTTCTGCATGACGTCATAATTACCCCTTCATAACCTAATAAGTGGTATCAGAGCACATGGTTCAACAATCCTATGACTCAACAATGATATCAGAGCACATGGTTCAACAATCCTATGACTCAACAATGGTATCAGAGCACATGGTTCAAAGATCTGACGGTTCAATGATCTAATGCTTGAAAGAGGTTGTCACGACCCGCAAGTACACCCTAGAAGTTAGGGCATCCTTGTGTCGTCACACGGCAAATGAGACTTCAAGAAGTCTCATCTAAGCCTCTCGTATCATTCATTGCATAATAAACATACTAAAATAGGTAAGAATTAAAAACTTTCTTAACACACAAAGAACTCTTTCATAAATATTACACAAAAAGAAGACTTTCATTTAAAGCATTAAATCTTTACAACATCTACTGGAACCATATAAGCTTTAGAGTATACAACACTTGGTAACTAATCCCATACAAGACAATAAAATAAGCACTAAGATATAAGAAACTTGTGGATATTGTCCCTGAATCGATGAGGAGTCACAAATACATCATCTTCAAAGCCTTAGAAACCTATTAATCCTCCATGGAACATCAAGACTTCTATTTCCCTACACTTTAGTCAAAAAGGGAAAAGAAGGGGTTAGCACATTAGATGTACTAAGCATGGAAGCCATGTAAAAATCATGAAAAAGGGACATTTAGTAATATCACATTCTTTTAAATCTCGATTAAAACATCATAATATAAGCATAAGAATAACATTAACAACTTATAAATACATAAGAAATCACTTAATCCAATATTCACATTTTTAGAAATCTTACAACGAATTCACTTCACTGTATAGTGAACCCAATTCACTGTTACAGTGAAGTTCCTTCACTTCACTTTAAACACCTTTTAGCATGTAATATTCTCACTCAAAGCCATCCTAAGATTCACTTAAGTTACACAAAGAGAGACCGCCCATAAACCCTCTCTAGATGTGCCTAAGTGACCAAGATTACTTATAACGAGTCACATACACACTTAAGAGACATTACCATAAGAACATCAGATTCTCCTACCAAGGTGACTCTAAGGTTCACTTGAGTGAGTCGTGAAGCGACTGTCCATACAATACCTTACACACACACTTAAGATATCTTATAGACTACCTAAGATAGAATCATTCTCATTTAACACATTAACATATGGGTGATATGACATTCTCCTTCCAAAGGCTATCAAAAGACTTACTTAAGTAAATCAAGAAGATAACGTCCATAGTGACCTCTTCATGATTACCTAAGTAGTCCTTAAGACTAACTAAGGCTTAGATCATGTCCCCATAATAAACCAACTTCCCTAACTAGAGTCATTCTTAAGACTTATCTAGGTAATATAAGAAGTGACCATTCCTATGCCCCCTTCACACCTTAACTAAAAACCTCTTCATTACTCTAGATAAGTACTCATTCATTCAACATACTTTCTTAACTTGAGTCATTTAATTCATTAGCTCACTTAAGACTCATTCATCACATAAAAGACATTCAAGTAATGGTCTTAGACAAGATCTAGGGACTCTAACTAACATCTTCAAAGCCTATTGTGGAATATCTAGGTAGCGTCCCATACCACTACTTAAACTTCGTCGAACTTCTCTAATGCTAGTAAGTATCCCACAAGATGAGAATAGGCAATAACCGACATAGACCATGATAGACATGGAATTCGGAGTTCTAACCTACTCCGATGAAGGTGTTTTACTTGCCAAGGGTAGAACTAGGACATATCCAATGTAGGCACATGGTTAAGGAGTATGAAGGGCTTTTATGCACTCTAGTCTCATTCTCAAGTAGAGCTATATTGTAATCTAGTCTCATTCTCAAGTAGATCTACTTCCCATTGCATAATCACTCGGTGCTAGCCTTGGTTCTCATAGAGTAATTGACATTAAAGGATCACATGAAGAGGGTTCCTTATCTAGTTCATAGCCCAATCACATTCACCCTACCAAAGAGGTCCACTAGGGCTACCCTTTAATGGAGACTAATATAGCTCATTATGATTTTCCTAAGGATGATATGATGTCTTTCCAGCCAATCAACCCTAAGTCCTCATTCCTTTACATGAAGGATACCACTACGGCTCTCAACTTCAACATTCATAACATAACCTTTTCCACGTACATGACCTTCTTAACATCCTCTAAGGTCAAACATATCTTTCATTCATACATGACAAGGGTTCACTAAGCCTGCCTAGTCAAGACATCTCATATTCACATATCATTCATACATGTATCAAGTAAGGGGCACAAGTCTACCAAACAAGACACAACATTCTTTCACCTTATCCCATATATCATATCATTCTTTAAAGCACATAGGAATGACCCTTATCATCTTTATGTCATCCAATACATTACCATGTCATCATTAATATAACCATCATAACTCATATAGTCAAGTAGGAACAATCGTGTATCAACATCTAAGACTACACATATAAAACATAGTTATAGTCTACATGATCACCTAAAATACATAGAAAGCACACATACTTTTACATTACTTCACATGTAGATAGACATGCTCATACTTCACATAAATCAACTACACAAATCATCATAATACTTCAAGTAGTGCCGACAATGCCATGATCATCATATTGCATAAAGTAACGCCGACAAGGCCACATCAATTCACATAACACTGCCACCATAAGTGAACCATACCAATCACAACATAATTGAAGTCTAATTAACATCAAAATAAAGGAATTAAGGAAGCATAACCCACTACCTCTTACCACTTTGATTCCAAAGTTAAATCATCTAATTCAATATCATAAGGCCCTTACCCATGGTCATAACCAACAATTCAATACCATTATATCAATAATCAATTAAACTAAGCCAATTCATTACATACTTATCAATCTAATACAACCTAGATATCAATTGAATATAATTATTGCATCATTAGATAGCCCATAAAAAATTACACTAGAATCTATAAGTATCAAGTGCATATCAATTCAATAAGCTTAACATACAATAGATCTAAGGGTATCCATTGCTCAATTAATCAAATTGAAACAGTCTATACATCATACATACGTAATCTATACATGAATCAAAAGCCTATAACGATCTACACATGAATTCATGAATATCAAAGCATAATCAATTCCCCATATTTTAGTGAAATTTAGAGATTTGAGAATATCAAGGGTTCATGGAGAGTTTCATTCAAAAACATCAATTATACATCAATTTTATCATATATAAACGTTTGGAAACCATTTATGCAAGAACCCAAGACTTCGAGTAGAAATTGGACTTTTTCGTCTTTTTGAAATCTTTGAAAATCATCTTTGAAATTGGCTCTAAGGTGATAGAAAGCCTTAGATGAAGAACTCTCATACCTTATTTGAAGAATCCAAATCTAATTGAAGAATATACTCCATTGAAGACCCATCTTCAAGATCCATCTTCATCTTGAACTTACATGGAAGTTTTAGGAGAAACTTTAGGAGGGAAGGGGTTTTGATTTAGATGCTAGGGTTTAAATGAGAGTTTAGTCACTTATATACTCTTAAAATACCCCTAAACACCTAAAAAAACCGTCCCCAGGTTTTATAAGACTTGGGGTGAATTTCCCAAAGCCCCCAAGTCTTAACAAAAAAACTGCCAACTTTTCAGCACCATCGACGGACCGTTGGTCAGGCCACGTACGTCGATGGGTCTCGTGGTTCACTTTAGAGGTTCCCCAAACTTCAGGCTACATGTCCCCGATCGACGAGACCCATCGAAGGGTCGTCTGATCCATCGTTTGACCACTGCCTGGCAGTGTTATCTCTAAGTCGGGTCCTCCTTTAGGGCCCCTTTGAGGGTCCTATGTGGAGTCGTACCCGGACGTTTCCACCCAAAATATGTTCGTATACGAGTTTAGGAGCTACTATATGAGTTCCATCAAAAACGAACACGTAAAACTCGATGAAACATACATTGACACGCAAGGTCGTTTCAAGGCAAACCTTTCGAACGTCATGAACGTTCTTGGACGTTTGACCTCCAAACTTCACGAAACTTGACACACTGACTTTAAACACCATATAAACTCATTTACAACAATATAAGCTCATGCATCACACATAAAACCACATATGAGGCACTTAGGTGACTTAGTCATCGAACGTGTTGGTCGTCCCTTGACTTTTGACTTCCAAAGCACCGTAACTCTTAGACATTGCCTCAAACCCACATTATAAAAAATTTTAGGACCTTAGACAACTACGACAACCATGTTAGGATCTAGCTTCACCTAGGTCATTTTCGAGGTCTTACAGAGGTTGATACATACTCAAGTGGTTTCAGATCAATTTGATGATACAGAGGTTTTGTCAAGCTACATTTGGAGAAGAAGTTTCAAACATATTTTCAACATTCATGTTGCTGCATCTTGTAAAATAAAAATAAAATATTTTAAAACCATTTTTAATCCATATATTTTAAACTTTATATTTAACCATGTCAAGCAACAGTAATGAAGATTTTGTGAAGAACAAAGATT
The DNA here is from genome assembly GCF_001406875.1 of Solanum pennellii. Taxonomy (NCBI): domain Eukaryota; kingdom Viridiplantae; phylum Streptophyta; class Magnoliopsida; order Solanales; family Solanaceae; genus Solanum; species Solanum pennellii. Next base: position 45,732,221 of record NC_028644.1, read on the forward strand.
ATCATGTAGTTGAAGAAGATAGATCAAGTTTTGTTAAGAAAATTCAGCGAAAAGGAGAGATTTGTTAGGGTTTTACCCTGATTTCTTACCATATTTGAGTTTCATCTTTACGTTGAAAAAAATTAAAGAATTACCATAATTGTTTTTACTTCTTCTGAAAGGAAAATACAATTTTCTTCATAGTTGGTTTATTCGTTCCCTTTAGGAAAATTTTTTGCAGTCGCTAGTTCTTTTCTAGTAGAAAAAGATTTTAGGACTCGATGAATATATGCTTATTTCTTCTAACACAACAAAACTATAACATCCACAATGTAGTCGTTTAGAGAGTTTAGTTTAGGGGAGACTTTCTACTAAACATATTTATGCTTTTTCAATATTACTTTTATAATTATGAAGGTCAATTGGCCATATGCTACAATAATATATTTCTTTTAGAATAGTTTAATGTGTCGTCTAATTTATCCTCGTATGCATGATGTCACAATCACCCCTTCATAACCCAACAACAAAGTTGTAAGAATAAGTCGTTATTCACATTGGAAGTTTCAATTTTGAAGCATGAATTATAAAAAGATGGTTTGAACAATGTTGGATGTAGTTTTCTAGGAAAAAGACGTCGATTAGTTTATTCATTCATAATAGATAGACGTCTATTATGTGTGTATACATAGATGGAGGGACGAAATTTCGTTTTGTTTGACCATTGGTATGACTCTGACCAAATAGATAGAGGTAAATACATACCATTTGGAAAAGTAATGAAAAAAGAAAAAAGAGTCAAGCTGCTCCTTGTAGACTAGGACTAGGACTATTGTCCAAAAATAGCTTCATTTTTGTTTCTCATAATTAATATATACTCTGGATCATCCCTTTCTTTCACCTCAAATTTCAAATATAATCGATGGACTCCTCTTATCAAATTGTTGCCAAGGCAAAACACCGCCACTATTACTCTGCTTGTTTTGGACGCCCGGCTGCCACCGCTCTTCCACCAGTTGCAGTTGCTACATATCCCAATCTAGCCACCTCCCTCTACAACACCCACCTCGGCCTTTTTGTTCTAACTTGGTCACGCAATCTGTTCGGCAGATCTTTTCATATCCATTTCCTCCTCAATGGCCTTTCTTCTCCTCATCTATCCCCTTCTTTCCAACTCCACATCAAGCCTTTTGTTTTCTGGAAGAAACACGGATCTAACAAGCTCCATAACAATGTTCACATCTTTTGGGATTTTTCCAAAGCTAAATTCGGATCTGGCCCTGAACCTCGATGTGGATTCTACATGGCTGCTACCGTTAACGGAGAAATGGTTCTTCTCGTCGGCGATTTACCCAAAGAAGCTTATTCAAGGACAAGAGCTCGAAACAAGTACATGAACATGAACATGGTGCTGAGAAGGGAACATGTGTACTGTGGGAACAAACTGTACACAACAAAAGCAAAGTTTGGTGGAAAAGAAAGAGAAATCTCAATTGATTGCAGGATTGGGGAAGATCCAAGGTTGTATTTCAGTGTGGACAACAAAAGGGTATTGCAGATTAAGCACTTGAGATGGAAATTCAGAGGGAATGAGAGAATTGAAGTAGATGGGGTTGGAGTAGCGGTGTCATGGGATGTGTATAACTGGTTGTTTGATGATGATGAAGATGGTTATGCTTTGTACATGTTCAAATTTGAGAAATCAAGTTTGGATGAGGAGCAATTGAATAATAGTATGTGGTCCCAGCAATCTTGTGGATTTGGGTTTGAGACAAAGATGATGAAGAAAGGTGTATTGAGAAGTTCATCATCTTCATCATCATCTTTATCTTCAGCATCTTCAAGTTGTAGTAGCTCTGTAATGGAATGGGCAAGCACAGAAGAAAATGAAATGAAGGATCCCACTGGATTTTCCTTGCTGGTGTATGCTTGGAAGACCTGAAACTTTAAGTTTTTACCTCATCCCATTCCCACGTAAAGTACATGTATACAATTTTTCCTCCTCCTACTATTCTATTTTTGTCTTTGATTGTTAAGAAAAATACATACTAGTATTCTTCTTCACTGATTTTTACTTTATTTTGTTCACATTAAGCATCATTTTTGACTTAACAACATCAATATTGGAAAGTTGAAGCACAGGCCATTCCGTACCGAATGTTTTTGCGTGAGAGAGAGAATATCATTCTTATTTTTCCTTAAACAATTTGAACCACTTAAACTTATGTAACCCAAACTACTGAAAAACATAACTCTCTTTTGGCAATTCAACGCTCACTGAAAAGTTACAACCGGATGCATGGTCTTTGGTCCTGTCATCTTTAGTACACATTTTATCTTTATTAATTACTTTTATGTCATCCTAATTAAAAGTAGATAAAATCTTTTTCTCATTTTTATACCTTTCCATTTTATTTACTTATTCATATTTGACTTATTACACTTATTAAGAAAATAATAATTAACATTTAACCCTATTAATTCATAAAATTCTAAAATCAATTTACTCAATGAAGAGGTTTTACATTTTCAAACTCATTAACTCTCTAAATAAATTAAGAGTATAATATATCAATATATATATATATATANTAAAGTATTTTTGAATTCATCATTTATTTTGCGAGATTTTGTTTTCAAATCCACACATTATGTCGAATTTTCGCATTGTATGTATTGAGGATTTTCTGTCATTTTTTTTAATTTTTATGTGAGTTTGTTAACTTACTCATCAAATATTTATGTATTTCAGATTTTTAATATTTAAAATATTTTTTGTCGATCTTTTCTTATGATTTGTTTTTATATTTCAAATTTGGTAGAATCCACATAAGCATTTAGGTATTGAATTGTTTCGCATTTTGTATTTGAAAGTATTTTGAATGTTCAGTAGTTTTTAGTCAAATTTATGTTTACAAAGTGATAATCTAAATACAAACTTGTATTTTGATTATTTAAAATTGTGAATGAATACGAAATTAAAAATAAACTAGTTGGTATAAACATATAATGATCAAAATAAAATACAAAATATTTGACTGATAGGATGAATACACATATAATGAATACATAAATAAACTTTATTTTGGCTATTTATAGTTGAGAATGAATACGAAATCAAAATATAAATACAAAACTTTATGATATACATTAGGACGAATAAGAAATCAAATCTAAATACAAATTTTATGGTATACATTATGATGAATACGAAATCAAATCTAAATACAAATTATTTGGTATACAAAGTGATATTGAAAATAAACAAACTAAAATACATATGTAAGATGAATGAATACCTATATCATGAATATATGAGTATTTGTATTCTGAATAATGAAAAATTTCTTAAAAGGAGATACATAAACTTCATAACCTTAACATGATAGCCAAATAACTTCATAAAATTTCAGACATTTTTAAAGATAAATTATAATTTCATAACGTCAAAATATGTCTTAGTAGAATAAACTGCTTCAAAAAAAAATTAAGAAAATTGAATATTGAATTTTTAGAATAATGGTGATAGGCGTGTTTTTTAGAACATGATGAAAGAAAAAGAAAGATTGGGAAGTTGGTGTATTTTGATAAATAGCCCATTAGTTCTTTGTTTTTGAATTTTTATAACAGATAAGACTTTTGAGCAATTGTTTATTTTTAATATTTTTCTCGTCTCTTAATTTCTCCTTTTATTTTTAACAATTGTTTCTTTTTTGACGTTTTTACTAAATATTAAAAGTATTCACAATAAGTCCTATTAAATGTCAAAATATTGACATTTTGAAAATTTTCCCTTATTAATTATTATTACTAGTAAAGGTAGGCCAGGCGTTGCCCGGTCCAACATGAGCATACTGTAGTGTATAATCTTATTAAGGGTCGTAAATTTGTGGTGCAAAACATATGATTCAAATGTTGCAATAATCAGTACAGATGTGTCAACATATGATGCATCTGTCGCTACATAAGATGTATATGTTGCGCAACAGAAAGTACATATGTGACAACATGATGTTAATTTATCGCAACAGACTATCCATCGGTTGCAACATACTGCTAATATTATTTAATAATGAATTGTAAAATTGATATGTTGGTCATCTGCTGCCACATAAGATTCAAATGTTGCAACAATCTATATCGATGTATCAACATATGATGCATCTGTTGCTACCTAAGATGGATATGTTGCGCAACAACAGCTACATATGTGGAAACATAATGTTAATTTATCCCAGCAGACTATCCATCGGTTGCAACATACTACTATTATTATTTTATAATGAATTGTAAAATCTCAATATTTTTTTATTGACCTTGTAGATGAAATGATACAAGAAGCTTCATCCATGACAACAACTCAATCTTCTAACATGAAATACTCTTTTTGTCTACGCGAAGAATGTTAGCAGCAACATGATTATTTTATTAGTCGAGTTAAAAAACTCACTGATACTTTTAAGAAAATGTCTCATAATATTGATGTGCAAAGATCCAAGAAGACTTTCACATCCTTTGAACTGTAGAAGGTTGAAAAAATCTATTTCTCAAACACTTTCTATGATTATTGAGAAGAAAAAAAAGGAGAAAAAGGCAAAGGAGGAGAAGGAGAAGGAAAAGGAGAAGAATGCAAAGGAGGAGAAGGTCGCAAACGAGGAAAAGGAGAGGGAGAAGAAGGAAAATAAAGAGAAGGAGAAGGAGAAGAAGGAAAAACAGGAGAAGGAGAAGGAGAAGAAGAAGAAGAAGGCAAAGGAGATGGATATGGAGAAGCAGAAGGAGAAGGAGAAGGAGAACGAGAAAAAGAAGCAGAAAGAAAAAGCGAAAGCCAAAAAGAAAGGGAAAAAAGTCAAAGTTGTCAGGTGTGATATGAAGCGACAATATCCATTTGAAGGTTTTAACATTGACGGCGAGGGTCCAACTAAACTGATGTCATCCTTCTCGCAATGGATAAAAGAGGTTCTTTACAAGCATCATGCAAAAAAGTAAGTAAAGTAAAGCAAGTAAAGCCGTTCAACTATTATTAAAATTTCTTCTTGTTGTCCAATATATAATGATTTATAATGATTACACAAATTGCAGAGAAAACAAGGAGGATCACTACTTAGCCAATTGCTCAAAACATGAATTTGACGAACTTGATTCAGTAGTTGCATTTCTAATGAATAAGGGCTGGTTCTACATAATGTCTCAACCCAATAGGTGCTGGAATGATGAGGTAAATCCATGCTCACTTTTATATGTATTGTTTAATACATGAATATATACAATTAAATTGATACACTTGTTTGATGCATGTGTGTAGTATGTGGATGTCATATTTTACTATTTGCGTAAGAAGTCGAAGCAAAAGATTCAGTCTGAATATCAATATACCACCACTAGTTGTTTTTTTAAAATATACATTGAAAATTCTAGTGAATATGAGGATAAAATCATTGACATAATGAAAAGGTATGCTTTACCTTCTGGAATGCCTTGGCACTTGACGGATGATACTTATGTCCCTGTAAATAGTAATGGGGAATTCCATTGGATCTTGACAGTCGTTGCATTTTGAAGGAACGATGCATAAAAGTGTATGATTCCATGTCCTCAAATAGATCTAATAGAAAACTATCCTCCGAGATTCAAAAGATGGCTACAATGTTGCCAAAGCACCTTGAGTTGGGTGGATTTTTTCGAGCAAAATGAGCGAACCAACTGGTCAGTTCTTAAATGTTACCAAGGAAAGAACAAATCTCACCCATTTGAAGTCAGTCATGTTACTAGTATTGCCCAACAAGAAAGTAGTAGTCTGTAAGTATCACAATATTATTTTGTCTTACGACTATTGAAATGTGATGTTATTATATTTTTTGATTGATGATATACCATGCAGAGATTGTGGAATTTTTGTTGTTGCATACGCTGAGTATTTGAGTGATGGATTACAAGTACCATTATGTGGAATTAATGCTGACACCCTTTCGTGACTGTCGAGATTCTTTTGCACGAGGGATTGATGAATGTTTATGACTGCAAACTGGTGGTTACGGAAAATGAGAAGTTTTTCACACTCATACAACCTGTCTCCGAATTGCTGCCTAAATTGCTGAAAAAGAGTGGAATAATGATTTATTTGCCAGAGAAGTTGCTCACTCAACCATGAGAATTTAACGGTCGATTAGAACCTATGGTACAAAATGCAACTGGAGAGGCGTGCAGGTCATATTCCATTGCATTCATTGAGTAGTTGATTAGTCGGACATAATTTCATCCACCCAGTTCACTGTTATGTGACAATCTAATTGAACGGATGCAATATATTTGGGCTAATGGGATAATATCTCAGTGCTTAAAGCCTTGACATTATGCTTCTAATTAAAGACAATGTTTAATTTATCAAATATGTTATTTTATTTTATCTTAAAGACAATGTAATTAAAGACAATGTTTATTTTATCAATTTGTCTATCACAACATTTGGCATATGTCGCTACATATAATTCGCCTATAGCAACATTTGAGTCAGATGTTGCTATAGATGATTATATGTAGCAACATTTGTTTCATATGTTGCTACAAATGATTTTATGAAGCAACATTTGAGTCATATGTTGCTACAACTGATCATATGTAGCAGCATTTGAGTCATATGTTTCTACAGCTGATGCGTATATCACAACATTCGTCCGTCACAACATGTGGCATATGTTGCTATAGACGAATCAGCTGTAGCAACATTTGAGTCATATGTTGGTATAGGTGATTATATGTAGCAACATTTGAGTAAGATGTTGCTACAGATGATTATATGTAGCAACATTTGTTGCATATGTTGCTACAGATAATTTTATGTAGCAACATTTGACTCATATGTTGCTACAGCTGATTATATGTAGCAACATCTGAGTCATATGTTTCTACAGCTGATGCGCATATCGCAACATTCGTCCGTCACAACATGTGGCATATGTTGCTAAAGACGAATCAGCTGTAGCAACATTTGAGTCAGATGTTGCTACAGCTGATGCGTATATCGCAACATTCGTCCATCACGACATGTGGCATATGTTGCTACAGATGATTCGCCTATAGCAACATTTGTTGCATATGTTGCCATTAATGATTATATGTAGCAACATGTGAATCATATGTTGTTTCGAATGATTATATGTAGCAACATTTGAGTCATATGTTGCTACAACTGAAGCGTATATCACAATATTCGTCCATCACGACTACATAATAATTTATTGTTTCATCAGGAGTGCAAAATTACGTCTATTTAATTTCACAACTATGATAATTGTATTGGTTGTACACAACTACATAATAATTTTGTATCCTCTACAAAATTCTTCTTGGTAATGCTTAAAAATACAAGAAAAAAAGAAACAAAGAACACCAACATTAGCTTCCAGGTGCTACAACATTTGGTCTTTTTCTTCTCCTTCATCCCCCATTTGGTACTTCTTTTGATATGGTTTTCATCAACAGTGTCCAACTCCTTAATTTTATTCGCCAATCGGAGAATAACGAACTTGGATTGTATATCAACATCTTCACGATCCCTCTATCGAAAGAAGTTGCATCTCCCAAAATACCACAAAGAAATAAATTTTAATTAAAAAAGATAGAGAGATCTGAAATCTCCAAAATATATTAGAAATAAACACACATATACGATATCGTGGAAAAGACCAAAATCTGCGACCTGGATTGTCTTTTGACCATGAAGTTTGCATTGAAGGTAGATCTCCATGTTTGCAATACATTTTAACATTCAACATAGTATCATTTTCATCATCACAAATTCGACTTAGTATAGCATTTGACATCATACCATTGGAGTGCCGAAATTTGGTTTAACCAAAGGCGAATCAAATATAGAACAGTGTGACTGACAGAAAATCAAATTAGATTTGAAAAAAGGCGCCAAAACTGAAGCGGCAAAGATGAAAAATTTGAAAACCCTATTCTTGAAATGGAAATAAAAACGTATTCTAGAATGGGCTGGGCCTATTTTACTTTTTGTTAAACAGAATGGGCTTTGCCTATCATTGGGCCACTTTTAAAAAAGAGTCATTTGTTATAAATATATGTTGCAACAGTTTCTTTATATGTTACGAATTTAACAACAGAAACTGCATATGTTGCTACAAATGAAAAATCAAGGAGACACTAATAGACGATTCGATCGATTTAGGAAAGGAAAAATAAAAATTTGAACCAAATTTTAGTGATTTAGAACATAAATAATCAATAATAATGCGGTATAACATTTGGAACAATGATTTAGAAGGGTGTTATATAACTATCATATGGATTTACTAGGACAATGTATGATGAACTTGTGATATGATTGTCTTTATAAATATAATTGCTATAATCCAATGAGAGTGTTGTCAACGCCCATAATTTGTTACTTAGACATGTTGTAGGACTATATATTGGTGTTACTTATCGAATTACGTGATAATTTAATTGAATTAAGCCCCAAAAAAAAATTTGTTATAATTATATGTTGCAACAGTTTCGTTATATGTGCGAATTTAACAACAAAAACTTCATATGTTGCTACAGATGAAAAATCAAGGAGACACTAATAGACGATTCAATCGATTTAGGAAAGGAAAAATGGAAATTTTAACCAAATTTTAGTGATTTAGAACATAAATAATCAATAATAATAAGGTATAACATTTGGAACAACGATTTAGAAGGGTATATATAACTATCATATGGATTTACAAGGACAATGTATGATGAACTAGTGAGATGATTGTCTTTATAAATATAATTGCTATAATCCAATCGAGAGTGTTGTTAACGACCATAATTTGTTACTTAGACATGTCGTAGGACTATATATTGGTGTTACACATCGAATTACGTGACAATTTAATTGAATTAAGCCCCAAAAAAGTCATTTGTTATAATTATATGTTTCAACAATTTCGTATATGTTGCGAATTTAACAACAGAAACTGCATATGTTGCTACAGATGAAAAATCTAGGAGACACTAATAGACGATTCGATCGATTTAGAACATAAATAATCAATAGTAATAAGGTATAACAATGAAGAGTGTTGTGTACGACCATAATTTGTTGAAAATAAGTACGAAACAAGTGAAGACAACATTTTCATCATATGTAACATAATATGTTGCCACATATATAATTTCAAAATTAATACAAAAAATAATAAAATCAACACCGTCTTCAACACAGATTAAATTAAATTATTCCCACACAGTAGTATGTGGAAGAAATTTTACTAGATAATCTAGTTCTAAATCACAAATACACAATTTGCAACGAATATCGTCTTCATCGTCACTTCTTCTTAGCCAACCAATCCTGCGGGGAATTTTGTTGGGGTTGATGCACAGTGCAACAAAGGGGTCTTACACCCAAAATATTAGGTTCTTGCACCCACATTTGATTTAAAATGAATCACAAATGGTGTCGACATCTTCTCACTATTACTGGCATATTTTTTTTTATGTTGGCAATGTACATCAAGCCTTCTCTCATGGAAATACCGCCTTCAAATATTAAAATTACGGCAAGCACATACTCTACAACTCCGTGGCCAGCTTCTGCTGCTTTGTTAACCATTCCCAGTGCAGTTGCATCATTACGATTGAAAAAACAAAGTATAAAAGAAACAACACATTAAGATTACAAAATAAGTTGATGCAAGGTGAAAAAGAACTAAAAACAGTAAAATTACCACGTCTTTTCTTTATAAGGCTTCTAAGTTCTCCGATGCTATGCAAATATTCATGAAAGACACAACATGTTGATTCGTCGTCCATGTAGGTTCAGTGGGAAAGCTGGCCAATGTAACCTTCTGATATATAGAACGTTCATTACCAACTTCATTGAGGAACCTAGAACATAATTTAACACTAACTAAATCTTCTAGAGAGTAGGAAGCAACCCTTTCAACGATAAGAATTACTAGTTCAGTCGGAAGGGATTCGAAGAGGTTTAAACTAGTTGAAGCCATTTTTGAGAATGAAGAAGAAGAGAAGAAGAGAAGACAACTTTTGACTTATCTCTACCTTCTTGTGTTCTTATAAAGGCCAACAATTTTGAAATGTTGCAAGACATGACGTTTCAACAGAGTGAACTGAAGAGTCGTAATTATTAAAGAAAAGGTATTATCTAATAACATTTGTTGCATATGTTGCCACATCTAATATATCTAAAAGCACAGTCCCACGTAATCATTATTTAAAAGTAAATGTTGCTACAGATGACTATATGTAGCAACATTTGAGTCACATGTTGCTACAGATGATTATATGTAGCAACATTCGTCCGTCACAACATGTGGCATATGTTGCTACAGCTGATTCGTCTGTAGCAACATTTATTGCATATGTTGCCACATCTAATAAATCTAAAAGCACAGTCCCATGTAATCATTATTTAAAAGTATATGTTGCTACAGATGATTATATGTACCAATGTTTGAGTCAAATGTTGCTACAGCTGATGGGTATATCGCAACATTCGTCCGTCACAACATTTGAGTCATATGTTGCTCAATAGGAGTTTCTTCCACGTAGACTCTTAATATTGGCGGTTTCGCTGTTCCTCCCAAATAAACACTCAAACTAGATTGATCAGTTATTCTAAAAGGTAAAACCTTCTCATTATGAAAAAAATGGGGAACGTAACTCATTGTTGACACCCAATTTTGATCCTCCCCGACACAAAGTAATTAACGAGCTTCTTATTTCTCGAACATTCTAAAATAATTAGTTTTATAATTTTTAAGAAAATATAAAGTTTGTGTTATTCAGAATTGTTCTGACACCTTTTATAGTTTTAGATAATATATTTTACATATTATGTATATAATTAATATGTTTTATGATTATTCAAAATCATCTCAAAAAGGTCTTAAATTTTGTTTAATTATTTTACCAAATTTGTTGTGTTATATGATACTTTACATTTTTTTGGATTAATTTTTTTTTTAATATTCTAAGTCGATTATTTTATTCCATTAAACGCAAGAAGCTTATTTAATTAATGTTAGTTCCTTTCATCTACCTATAAATTTTGATACATCTTGAGGCAGAACCGTTTTGGGCCCTTTTTCTGCCAGCCCAAGCTTCCTTATTCTAACCCACCCTAAATTTGAAATCAACCCATGCACATCTCAACTCTTTCCCAGGCCCATTTTTCCTCCAGACCAACAAATTTTTTCCGCACCAAGTACAGTTAAATCCTCCAGCCCAAGCGCAACCCGACCCGCTCACCATTTTTACCATAAATTCACCTCTATATATATTCTTTTGTTCTTCATATCAGGGGGAATTTTTTTTTTTTGGGGAACGATTGGGGGCTTTCTTCTTTTGTTTTTGTTTTAGGCAGAGAGTAGAAAGAAATTTTTAAGAAATACTACAATATACCTTCAAGTTCACTTTGTAAAAAAAAAAAGAGAGAGAGGATAGTATTCGGCACTGAAGTTCATTCTTTCAGTTTGGGTTCGTGGTTTGTTGTTCGCTTGCGAGTTTCTCGTGTGGTGGTAGAAACCAGTTGCTCCAGCTTGTTCGTCCCGTATCGCTGCCCAGAAAGAGCGCCTTTTCATACCATTCCCATGGAACACAAAGGCCCAATAACGACTTAATTGAGTCAGTCCATAAAATTGACGCATAGATCCCAAGTGATGGCAATTGAGTCGGAAGAGTTGAAGAGATTGGGACAATTAACCCAAATTTTTTTATCGTATTGTATTTATTTTAGGCATAAGCCTTGTCGCCCTATTTATTTATTTTTATTTATTATTTATTTAGACTAGGATAGGTACGAAAGAAAATGGGTCGAAAATCCAAAAAGTCGAAGGGTAAAAAACCCAAACAGGTGGGTCCAAATTCCGATCAAGGCGGACAGATGCCGGGATTGGACCCAAAAAATATCTCTCTCCCTCTCTCTTTCCTTATCGCTTGTTTATTTTGATTGATTGCCGCTAGTTTTAAGGTTAGAAACTCGCAAATCCTCGCAAACGTTACCTTGTTTTGATCATATGTTTGAAGTCACTCGAAAAAATAATGACAAACTAAAAATAAATTTGGCGAGTATCGATTGAATAATAAAATCAACATTTCATTTTCAAAACAACTCTCATTAATTTTATCTCAAAAAATAAAGTTAAACAACTTTTTAGCCAATTGAGTTGGTTGTTGGATAACCGCATGTTAGCGGACGTCTTAGGTGCTTTTAAACCTTACTAAAACGTTAATAGGAATCCCCGAACCCCTCAATGTGTTTTCAAACAATTTTCTCTGTTAAGTTATTTGAAAACAAAGGTTTTCTTAATTTTCTCAAAATTAAGTGGTGACTCTCTAAAAATCAAAAACCCTCCAAAAACAAATGTTTTTCCTATTTCGGATAAAACAGAAATGGCGACTCTGCTGGAGATGTAGGAGGATTCTAACCTTAAAACTAACGTTATTTGGATATTTGTGATAAATTATTTATTTGTTTAGTTACTTTAGTTTTGAAACTGTTGCATTTCATGGCATATTCCCGCCAAACGGCAAGTAGTATGCATTAGGAAAATGAAAGTTACGTGGCTTTCCACGACTTTCTTCAGAAATACACAAGAATTCATTTGGAAGTATCAAACAAATAGTTGGAATGCGGTCATCCGATGTTGTTTGGTAGCTTCACCCCGATGTTTGTCCGACTCGGGTAATCGTCAACTTGAAAACTATTCTAGTAAACCTAAGATAGAGCGAAACCAAAACCAAATCGAGCATTAGCCTAAGACGGCTTAATACACAAGGTGTATTAAGTCCATTTAGTAGAAGACCGCCAAAATCGTGTCTAAGGTCTTTAACCTCACGACACATCATATTATTTGACATTTGAATGATGTACGTGTGAAAACCAATTTGGGGGTGGGGAAAAATCTAACTAGTTTCTGTTTTGCAGATAAGGACCGTTTCCCAAAGTTCGACATGGTCGTCTCAGAGCCACCTCAACTCACGATGTGGTACGATAATTTGGATGGGGATCATAGGAGAACCCTCAACAAATACGTGGGGGCATTAACAGAACTGATCAACATGAATAGTTGGCCAGAACTGGTTGAGGTACTTACGGGATATTGGGATAGCCAGAGGATGGTGTTTCGATTTGGAACCGCCGAAATTACCCCGAATTTGGAGGAAATAAGAGACTGTATAGACATAGTAGGCACTGGGATAGAAAGGAGAGCAAGAAAATAAGAAGACATCTTCATCCCCAATAAGCGTTCCGTAGATGATATTGCGGACTGGTTCGGATTGGAAAAGGACATTGCCTACTGGTGCCAAGAATCCCACGTAGCCTTCAGGGACCTTTATATCCGATTTGGACATGCGAGCTTCTACGCCACTTACAACCGAGAGTTCAAGATCTCCTACAGAGAATGGAACGAAATTCGTCCTCTAGCATTTGATGTGGTGTTATTGGGAACAATGGTCTTCCCTCATGGTCCAAGTTTGAGTATCAATACCGAGTTATAACACTCGTGCACACCTTGTTAAAAGGGTATGAGAACCAAGGGACAAAAAAATACTACCCTATAGCTCCGGTCATCCTATCCGACATGTATCGGGCCTTGGGAAAGTGTAAAGAGGGACATCGATACTTTCAGGGATGTAACCTACTCCTCCAGTGGTGGATCCTCAGCCATTTAGCAAAGTGTGCTGGGACTCGGGAGCTGCATACTCTCGACAACAAGAATACCCTTAAGGATTTAATTAACCTGTTATACTGGGCAAATATGAACAATCGGAGAACAAGGGGGAGATGGGCTCAAATTTTCTCCGAATTGAGAGGAGAAGACCTCCAATGGATGCTCGACCATTTTATCTCCAAAGAAGTCATCGTGGAGAGCCGCAGACAGGTTGTGCTTCCTCTACCAGGCATTCGGGGAATTCGCCCTTATGCACCAGTTCGAGTCTTGCGACAGTTTGGAAGGAGACAAATTGTACCCAGAGAAGCGTACTATGGCGCTTATCTGTACGATATTTGAGATGATAGAGTGCACGACGCGTCTGAAATGTTCAGAGAATGGAAAGGCGCCAAGCGTATGGATAAAGACACCATCGCCCCTGACCGATTCAATGCTGGGTATGACAAGGGTTACAAAGAATGGCTGAAGAAGAACATACAAAACGCTCCTTTCAAACTCCGCGTAGCTTTCGCAGTGTAACAGACAGATAAGCCAAAGCAGTGGCCGAGCTACAAGAGATAAAGGAAGAGGCCAAAGAGGTGTACGCCAAGTTTGTCGAGAACCAAGATATTCTTGAGAGGGTGACTCAAGAGGTTGAAAGACTGAGGCGTGGTTATGATGATTTTGATAACTGGATCAAGGAGAAAATCGAGAGGATGCGATACAAAAGCTTGGAAGACAAAGGAAGCCTGGGTGAAGGTTTGTTGCTGATGCTAAGATATATATTTCAGCAACACAAGGCTAAGAGGGACGGCGACGGAGCAGGATCATCTGGAGCGACATAGTGGACCTCACCCCTGCGCGGGTTTTTATATGCATTTACATTGTTTTAGCCCCTGCGTGGGCCTGCCTTTATCGCACTTTCAAATGGCCCCTGCATGGGTTTGTCTTTAATATTTATTTCCCCTTTGTGAACATTATTATTCACTAGTAAATTTTATTTTGGGGGGAATTGTTTATTTTGTTCAAATTCACACGTACATCATTCAAATGCGCTAGGCCTACCCTTGGCGCAAAAGGGCCCCCTTGTATGTTTTAGGACGCGATATATGTGGGTTTAACTGCTTATGTGTTATGTTGCTATGAATGAGGATATCATAAACCCACTCCTAACCATGAATTTCCAAAGAATATACAGAAGCCACTATTACAAAATGTCCGACCAAAATTCCCAAGTCTCAAGTTTCTCACTCAAAAGACTACCTCCTATAACACAAATCCTAAAACATTACTCTACCGTCTCAGGAAAGGCAAAATCACTGCAATGGACAAAGGTAAGAACATCCAGATGGAGCTCGCTGAAGTGGAACTACAAAGAAAGATCAAATGGATCTCTCGGGAAATTCAAGAAGCCAAGGAAGCAGGGCTCAGAGTCGACATAGCCACCGCAATTTACAAAAGCTGTAACCGTGACATTGGATGAAGATCTGGCATCACAGATGTAAAGAAAGAAATATGTTGAGATGGAGACAGAGAGCTTGAGAGAGAAGTTTGACACGCTTTGGTTGAAAGTGCAAGAAATAAAAACTAGAGAGGCGATGATAGATTCAATGACCGCCACTCTGTTAGTTAAAAGTGTGTTACTTGACAAGGAATTAGCAGTCCAAAGCAACCTGACAAGCGAAAAACATCCCGCCTATGAGCAAGGAGCAGCCAATAGTGGTCCCGACAGCGCTCACCCTGAAGTGACTGAGGAGGACGACGGCGAGGAGATCGTCTACAAGCCTCCATTCCTAAGTCGTCTGAAAGGAGGAGACTAATGCTGCAACAAGAAGAGAAATGACTAACGTGTCATCTCATTTCATCTTTTAAAAGCTCTATTGTTTCCTTTCAATTTCCTTGTAATCATAATGAACGAATGAATGAAAATGTTTTATTTTGCACTCGAACTACGTTGGACCTGAATTCTCCTTGTGAGATACGTAGGCAGCCTTCCCAGGCCCGACCCCTATTTTTTTTTTAAAAAAAATTCATTCTCCCCTTCATGTTACGAGAAGATACAAAGATCAGATCAACAGACGTCAAAAAAACAGCTGCAAGACTAAAACAAGCAAACTCCTGCTCGTTAAAAAATGTGTTTCTATCCTCACTCGTGGGTTGAAGATATCCTCAAACAAAGCAACTTGTGTGTTTATCTGCTCTCTGTGTGATATTATGCATTTTGTACTCTGAATCTGCACTGACAAATCTGCCTTTGAGTTATTTTCCTTCTCAGGTACTTTGAAATTGATCTGTGTCGATCAAAAGCTGGCAGATCATCCTTATTTCACCAGATCAAAAGGTCCCGCAAATTCCTTCCCTAGACAAAGCTCAGACAGAGGAAAGGTAGTTATGGGGGATAATAATGAAGAAGTGAGTCTTACTGATGTTGTGGTGGCTCAACCCACCGTAGCAGAACATAATGAATTGATTATGCAGCTGATGCAACAAATTGCAGATATGAGGGTGGAAATGCAAAGGAGACAGGATCTGCCTCCACCTGGATTTGCTCCTAATGCTGCTGATGGAAGGCCTCCAATCTACTTCCCTTCCTCAAATATGGATCCAACCTCATAATTACCCATCTACACCTGTTCATAATCCGTCGGTTATAGATCTGACTACCCAAAATCCCCAATATGCTTCAGCATCCTACCAAACTCTATCTCCTCTTCAAAACAACCATACCCAAATGCCGCCCCATCCTCAAAATACTCACCGTCAAACCGCTCCACCGCCACAAAATCAAAACCAAAACCAGAACCAAAATGCTTTCAATCCCCAAATACCTCATCACCACTTAAATCAGAACACCAATCCTCAGGCCTACCCGCAGAACTACCAAACCGCCCAAAACGTTCCAAGTCCCTCAATAGCTCCACCCCTGCCAAAGAGTGCAACTTTCTAAGTTCCCGTTTCTGCCGAGCACGAAGTGCACGATTCTGAGTTGGAACACTATGAAGAATAGGAAAAGGAATGGAGGGCAAAGGAGGATGCAAAGATCGATATAAAAGAGGAAATCAAAAAGGCCATGAAAGAGCTACAGTGCATCCCTGACGTCGCTGGACTCAGTTACGAGGACTTATGCATCCACCCAGATTTGGACCTTCCAGAAGGGTTCAAGATTCCGAAGTTCGACACCTTCGGAGGAGTGGGCAACCCCATGGCTCAGTTGAGAGCCTATTGTGACCAGCTCGGGGGAGTTGGCAGGGATGAGGCTTTGTTGATGCGGCTTTTCAGCCGAAGCCTGTGTAAGGAGGCCCTCGAATGGTTTACCTCACATGAAACCAGGCAATGGCCCAGTTAGAATGCGTTGGCCAAAGATTTCATCGATCGATTTGCCTACAACGTCGAAATAGTTCTTGATCGGTATTCTCTATAGAAGATGAAGCAAAAGGCAACTGAAAGCTATAGGGAGTTCGCCTATAGGTGGAGGAAGGAAGCAGCAAGAGTAACGCCGCCCATAACCGAGAAAGAGATCGTGGAAGTGTTTGTGCGGGTACAAGAGCCAGAATACTACGATAGAATCATGTTGCTCGTTGGAGCAAAATTTGCCGAGATAGTCAAGATAGGTGAGACTATCGAAGACGGTTTGAAATCGGGGAAGATAGCCCATGTATCCGTGTCACCTGGATCTTCAGGATTGCTGACGAAGAAAAGAGAAGAAGTTGCCGCTGTCTCGTATGGGGGAAGAAAACCCCCCCAGAAGCTCGTCGTATTCCCAAGGTCGTTCCGGACCTTCCCCAAAGTCCCACCAAGCTTACTACCCGCAATCCAGTCATCCCAATAACCATAATACTACCTCCACTTATCGGAATGCCCAAGTTCCGTTGTATCAAAGTTCACCCCTTAATCTCCAAAATATTTCTCCCATGTACCCAAATTACCCTCAACCTTACCAAATTCCATCTCCCTATTAGAGTATTGCTCCCAACTGTGCCAATGTACAGTCGAGCTACCGAGCACCCCCTCCTATTTTTCAAGTCCAGGCTCCATTATACCAAAATCCCGTCTGAATTACCAAGCTCCATCGCCAAATTACCAAACAAACCCATATCCTAGAAGCCAAGCTACCCGTCTAAATGCCAGAAATTATCAACAGGCGCCTCCTCCACAACAAGGCAATTATGATCCTCCCCGACCCAGGTTTGAGAAGAGGCCTTCAAGGAACTTTACTGCACTTGCTGAAAGCCGGACCAAACTGTATGAGAGACTGGCCGCGGCTGGATACATCCACCCTGTGGGGCCCAAGCCCGTGGATGTCAATTCAAAGTTCTACAAGCCTGATCAGAGATGTACTTATCATTCCAACAGTGTTGGACATGATACGGAAGATTGTATCAACCTCAAGCACAAAATTTAGGATCTCATCGATCAGGAGGTAGTTTCTCTCCAACCGGCGGCACCAATGTCAACACAAACCCATTGCTGAATCATAGGGGTGGCAATGTCAATATGATCGAGACGGATGAAGATTGGTGTGGAATGAAGATGATTACTCCCATCATTCACGACGATATGGAAAGGGCTGTCGCTTCTTTAAGCGTCAAAGAAAAGAGAGAGTTTGTTATTTTGACACCTTCAAAGGTTGTTGCCTTGGTGCCGTCAAAAACTCTCGTCAAGCCTAAATTTGTCATTGAAACTGTCGCGGCTCAAGGCATGACCAGGTCCGGAAGGTGTTACACTCTTGACGATCTTGATCTCGGAGGCCAGAAGAACGACCAGGCTAAAAGGTCGATAAGCGAAGGAGAAGTGGAAGAATTCTGGAGAAGGATGCAACCAAAGGATTATTTCATCGTCAAACATTTAGAGAAGACTCCGTCTCAAATCTCCGTATGGGCCCTGCTAATGAGCTCTCAGTCCCACATGCAGGCCTTAATGAAAGCTCTCGATGATACATACGTACCCTCAGGTACAAGTAGTGATAACGTGGCTGCCATGATTCATCAGGTTATTCGAGGGCACCGAATCAGCTTTTGTGACGATGAGCTGCCTGTCAAAGGAAGATCACATAACAAGGCGCTGCACATCACTGTGATATGTCGTGAAAAGGTTGTCAACCGTGTATTAGTAGATGACGGATCTGGTCTGAATATCTACCCGTTGTCGACATTGAGGCAGCTAAGGTTTGACCTCGGGAAACTGGAGCAAAACCAGGTCAACGTGAGAGCCTTTGATGGGGTTCAAAGAGACACGTTAGGGGCAGTGAATTTGACTCTTCAAATGGGCTCCGAAGAGTTCAACGCGCAATTTCAAGTATTGGATATAGATACCAGCTACAACCTTCTTTTGGGAAGGCCGTTCATCCATATGGTTGGAGCCGTCCCCTCTACTCTCCATCAAATGATGAAGCTTGTGTGGAAGAATGAAGAGTTGGTTATTCACGGCGAGGGGAGTCACCTTGGCAGGATGGTGCCGATCATTGATGAGATTTTGCGAGGTACAGACTTTTATACGATGGAGCTGGTGAATGCCACCGGTGAAGATTTGGCCCCACAGACCCCTATGCCTGCCGTATACAAAATGATAGCCACTGTAATGCTGCAGAATGGTTTTGAGCCAGGGTTCGGATTGGGAAGAGATTCCCAAGGAATTATTGAGCCTGTTCCAGTCCTTGTTAAGGGATCCAAATATGGTTTGGGGTACATCCCCGCAGATGATGACATGAAATTGAAGAAGAAAAATGATCAAGCCTTGACTAGGCTTATTCCACATCTGTATCAATCCTTTCCAATCCGGGAGTATGCCGAGCATAAAGACGTTAGGGAAGGAATCTGTGACCTCTTCGAGGAGATCGATGCTGTTGTCGAAGAGGAGGTCGAACTAGCAGGTATTCGCGATGCTGAACCAGGGGAGGTGCTGCGGAACTGGACCTCCACGCCGATCCTGATACCCAAACTCTTCGGTAGAAAGGCGTCATTTCATGCACATTAAAATCGGTGGTAGTCCAGAAAAGACCCGAGATCCACCATTTTGCATTTTCTTAATTGTTCAAATTTTCGAATTTTCATTGTGATGTTCAAAAAGGTAAGATGGCCCCATGCCATGGCCAAAGTCTGCTTTATTTTTAAATGAAAGCCTCTTTTTTTTTAACTTTATTTATTTAGTTTTTGTTATACCTCACTTTCCTAATTTTGTCTGTCTATGATTTCAGTAACATAAGTTACAGACCTGCCAATGTCATGTCATGTCACGAGCTAAATGAACAAAATGAGGCAGGTGACGACAAGGTTGATGATTATGAAGAAGAAAATGGGGAACCAGATTATGTCGCCGAGGAATTTTGGTAGTTCGAGAATCAGCATAAACCAAATCTAGAGGAAACGGAAACGGTGAATTTGGGAGATTCAGAATGTGTTAAAGAGGTAAAGATCAGTATCCACCTAAACGAAGCTCAGAAAGAAGGACTAATTCATTTGCTTTTTGAATATATCGATGTGTTTGTTTGGGAAGTCGGTGACATGCAAGGGTTGAGTACCGATGTCGTATCTCCTAAGCTGCCGATTAACCCAGGGTTCGATCCAGTGAAGCAAAAAACTCGAAAATTCAAGCTTGAACTGAGTTTGAAGATTAAGGAAGAGATCACCAAGCAAATAGAGTCCCGATTGGTGGAAGTGACACAATATCCAACTTGTCTGGCCAATGTTGTTCCGGTCGCGAAGAAAGACGGGAAAATCAGGATTTGTGTTGACTATAGAGATCTCAACAAAGCTAGCCCGAAGGATAATTTTCCATTGCCAAATATTCATATTTTGATTGACAACTGTGCTAAGCATGAGATGCAGTCATTTGTGGACTGTTACGCAGGCTATCACCAAATTTTGATGGATGAAGAAGACGCGGAAAAGACGGCTTTCATTACACCTTGGGGTGTATATCACTACAGGGTGATGCTGTTCGGCCTCAAGAATGCCGGTGCCACCTACATGAGAGCTATGACGACCATTTTTCACGACATGATTCATAAAGAGATTGAAGTATACATGGACGATGTCATAATCAAATCCCGGGAGAGTTCGGATCACTTGACACATCTAAGGAAATTCTTTGATCGTCTGCGTCTTTACAACTTGAAGTTAAATCCCGTCAAATGCGCTTTTGGAGTTCCAGCCGGGAAGTTGTTGTGATTTATAGTCAGCAGAAGGGGTATTGAACTTGATCCCTCTAAGATTTAACAAATTCAAGAGTTACCTCCGCCAAGGACGAGAAAAGAGGTGATGAGTTTCTTAGGGAGGTTAAATTACATCAGTCGATTTATATCTCAATGAACCGTGGTGTGTGAGCCTATTTTCAAGCTGCTGAAGAAAGACGCCCCAACAAAGTGAACTGAAGAGTGTCAGACCGCTTTTGATGCCATCAAGAACTATCTGTCCAATCCGCCAGTATTGGTTCCTCCGTGAGAAGGGAGTCCTTTGTTGCTGTATTTGTCTGTCTGAGATAGTGCATTCGGATGCGTAGTTGGTCAACACGACGAGATAGGAAAGAAGGAAAGGGCTATCTATTATATAAGCAAGATGTTTACTCCATACGAGTCTCGTTACACTTTGTTGGAAAGAACGTGTTATGCATTGACATGGCTTGCCCAAAAGTTGAGACACTATTTGTCTTCATATACTACATATCTCATTTCCAGAATGGATCCATTAAAGTATATTTTCCAGAAAGCGATGCCGACCGGAAAGTTAGCTAAATGACAAATGCTGTTGAGTGAGTTTGATATCGTGTATGTGACTCAGAAGGCAATAAAGGCACAAGCTTTGGCTGATCATCTTGCAGAAAATCCCGTTGATGAAGAGTACGAACCACTTAAGACTTATTTTCACGATGACGAAGTGTCATTTATGGGTGAAGACATTTCTGAAGCGTATCCAGGTTGGAGATTATTCTTTGACGGAGCGGCAAATCATCAAGGCAAAGGTATTGGAGCAGTCTTAGTGTAAGAATTTGGTCAGCACTATCCCATGTAAGCTAAGCTCCAATTTAATTGCACAAACAACATGGCCGAATACGAAGCTTGTATTCTTCGTTTGAAAATGGCCATCGACATGAATGTTTACGAGTTATTGGTTATTGGAGATTCAGACCTTTTAATTTATCAAGTTCAAGGAGAATGGGCTGTGAAGAACCCAAAGATTATACCTTATGTACAGTACGTGCAGAAGCTGTGCAAAAGGTTTCGTAAGATCGAGTTCAGACATACTCCCAGAATACAGAATTAAATGGTCGATGCTCTTGCCACCATCGCTTTGATGATTAAACATCCGGATACAGATTATATTGATCCTCTAGATATAGAGTTGAAAGAACATCCAGTCCACTGTTCTCATGTTGAGGAAGAACCAGACGGTTTGCCTTGGTATTTTGATATAAAGAAGTATTTGGAGTATGGAACTTATCCTTAAGATGCTACGGCCAACCAAAAGAAGTAGATACGCCGTGTGGCTCTCAATTTCTTTCTGATTGGAGAAGTCCTATATAGGAGGACTCCAGATTTGGGTCTTCTAAGATGTGTTGATGCCGTTGAAGCTGTGAAGCTGATTGAACACATACAAGCTGGAGTCTGCGGTACGCATATGAATGGGCTCACTTTGGCAAGGAAGATCCTACGAGCCGGGTATTTCTTGATGACTATGGAGAATGATTTTTCAAGTTTGTGCAAAAATGCCATAAATGTCAAGTGCACGGTGATTTGATCAGAGTACCACCTCACGAACTTAATGCTATGAGTTCACCTTGGCCATTCATAGCTTGGGGAATGGATGTCATCGGTCCGATAGAGCCAGCCGCTTCCAATGGACACAGATTCATTTTGGTCGCCATTGATTATTTCACTAAATTGGTGGAAGCAGCTTCTTACAAGTCGGTAACCAAAAAAGTGGTGGCTAATATTGTTCGCAACAATCTGATATATAGATTTGGGAGAATCCATCATTACTGATAATGGTGCAAATCTAAACAGTCACTTGATGAGAGAGATATGCGAGCAATTTAAGATTACATCGAAATTCAACTGCTTATCGTCCCCAAATGAATGGAGCTGTAGAGACCGCCAATAAGAATATCAAAAAGATTTTGACGAAAATGATTGACAGGCATCAAGGTTGGCATGAAATATTGCCATATGCTTTACAGGGATACCGCACGACTGTCAGAACATCAATTGGAGCCACTCCATATCTGCTAGTATATGGAACAGAAGCAGTCATACCTGCTGAAGTCGAGATACCTTCTTTGAGAATGATCGAAAAAGCCGAGTTAAGTAACGCTGGATGGGTTAGCAAGCGGATTGATCAACTAACTTTGATTGATGAGAAGAGAATGGTTGCCGTCTTCCATGGCCAGTTGTATAGACAGAGAATGACTCGTGCCTTTCACAAGAGAGTAAGAGCCAGAAATTTTGAAGTTGGTCATTTGGTTCTTAAGCATATTTTTCCTCATCAAGACGAGTACAATGGAAAGTTTGCACCGAACTGGCAGGGTCCTTACGTGTTTCGTAAAGTATTATCTAGAGGTGCTTTGGTCCTGTCTGAGATGGACGGCACCATATGGCCGAAACCGATCAACTCAGATGACGTCAAGAGATACTATGTGTGAAGTTTCGTTTTGCATTTCTGTTTTTGCTTGTAATCATTCTGTTTGCTTGTATTTGTTTTGCTTAAAATCTTATCCCTCCTTGTAATGAACTACGTCTGACCTGAATTCTCAAGAATGAGATACGTAGGCGACCTATGTCGGCTTCGGTCACCCCATTTACCATTTTTAATGTTTCTTTGAATTTGAACTACGTTCGACCTGAATTCTCAAGAATGAGATACGTAGGCGGCCTGTGTCGGCCACAGTCGGTTTTCTTTGCAAATCTTTTTAATTTTGTTAACCTTTGAGGGGGAACTACGTTTGACCTGATTCCTGCCTCAACGGGATACGTAGGCGCCACAAGGGTTCGGTCATACCTCCCATAAGATTTCTATTCCTCTTTACAATAGAAACTGGGACAAAATTTTTGAGAGGGACTCAAAAATTCTCAAAAAGAGATTCTTCCTCAGCAAGTCAATACAGAAGATATTTCGAGATTTGCAACTGGGACAGAATTTTGAAAAGATCTCAAATTCCACGATCTGCTCAGTTACAGTGGAAAGATAAGCAAGACAGTTAACTGGGACAGAAATTTTGAGGATGGCCTCAAAATTTGAGCATGGGTTTACCTACAAGTCTGAAGTGACTATGAAAACTCCCCAGCAAATGATCAGATAGACCTTCAAGCATCAGACTCAAAGAAGTTGGTTAAGCTGGATATGACATGACTTGGCAGTGACCTTTTTTAGATACTGT
The DNA here is from genome assembly GCF_001406875.1 of Solanum pennellii. NCBI lineage: Eukaryota > Viridiplantae > Streptophyta > Magnoliopsida > Solanales > Solanaceae > Solanum > Solanum pennellii. The sequence goes on from NC_028644.1 coordinate 45,756,238, forward strand.
TTCTAGAAATTTATTTCTCTTAAATTTTCCCTTTTATGTTTCATTTGTTTTGGCGTAAAATGTTTTGTGTTATCTATCAAGAGTCGGGAGATCGGGAAATCAATCGAAGATAGCAGGACAAAAAAGCAGACAACTGAAGAAATCGACACAGATCAGTTTGTTTTTAAAACTAACAATTTTTCTGTGGACGCAGGTTTATAGCTTTGCCTTGAAATCGGCAAATTCTTCCGATGAATGAATAAGAAGAAATCAAAGGAGGAGGAAACCATCAAAGAATCAATAGTTTTTCTAGAAGAAGGAATCATTCTATATCTCTTATGTCGAGGACTTGGGGATATGAATGGTTTATTTCAATCGATTTCCAACAACATGAAATTCAAAAAGGACATCATTTGCGTCATAATGTCGGACATGATACTATGCATTACCCGGAGAGGGCCAGCTAGTTTATTATTGATCTAGACGATGTATTACCGGGAAGGCGTTATACCGTTATCATCATTGGAGGTGATATGATTATTCATGCATCACAGAAAATCATGCATTGCGAGTCGATACTCATGCATTGCAATGCATCGCGGAAAATCATGCATTGCGAGTCAATATCTATGCATCATGGAAGGTCGTGCATCGCGAGTCAACACTCATGCATTGCGGAAGAATATGCATCGCGAGATGATTTCATGCCTCGCAATAAGTTATGCATCGCGAGAAGGTTTCATACCTCGCAGAGAATTAGGCGTTGCGAGAAGGTGTCATACCTCGCAGAAAATACGCATCGCGAGAAGGTTTCATACCTCACAGAAATAATGCACCCTGAGAAGATTTCATGCCTCACAAAAATTATGCATCATACCTTGCAAATTTACGCATCACGGGAAGATATTCATGTCCCGTAAGAAATCATGCACTACCGGAGAATGAATCGTGCATCCAAAGAGAAATATTAATCTGTTGGCGTCAACTGCATTCTTTTATTTTGATTAAAGTAAACAACACGAAGAGTACACCGATATCAAGAGAAGCGTCAGCACTGCATCATCTTTCATTTATGTTGACATCAACATGAAGAGTACATTGACATCAAAAAAAATATATCAGCATCGCATCAGCATTTATTTATTTCGACATCAAGTGAAGAGTACATTGGAAGTTACATTGCAAACACCAGACATAGGCTTTATTTGCTTTACGTCAAACATATCGAGTTGACGTCAAAGGTCGAGGAAAACAATTGAGTGTCGACATGGTAAAAGACACTGTCTCCCATCCTAATTGTATTTTTAAGCTGACGAGTTTTATCTCAGTCTTTGTCGAGAGCACCCGAAAAGGTGAGTTCTACAAAACAACCACAGGTGCGGACGACATTAAAAGGGATGCAGCACAACATGGAACCTTTCTTAGCAGCGAACTGGGACATAGTCCGAAGGGGAATGTCAAACTCTTAGGACGCAAGCAGAGGAGCGACTTCCACCACAATCAAACCATACCCCTATTGGAAGGAATGTGGGTTCTTTGTTTTTTTTTGTCAGTTTAGAGTTTGCATCCGAAATTTCGGTGTCTGCCGGAGGCAAGTTTCCAATCTGATTGACGATGCGCCAAGAGTTTTGGAAATAATGTTCGTGTAAATTCTTACCTACGGGTGTGAAGATCTCATCTTCATGGCTAAGAGGTTGCAAACCTCCTTTTCATACTCGACTTAATTTGTCACTCGTCCGGAGCCAAAGGTTATCTAACATAATAGATTTCCTTTTCCACCGATCGAGTCGAACAAGCAGGCTGATTCCTGAAGTTTTAAAATATATAGGCGGATTCAAGGTTGAAGACTCGGCTGTGTTCCAACAATCGATCTCGAATCCTACTCCCAAGCATTTCGGTATTTTCAAAATTCAATATCGGAATGACTTGATTTCTATCAAAGTCGTGCGTTAAATCAGGCGTATTGAACTACAAGTGGCCTGAATTCTCATATAGCCTGAGATATGTAGGAGACCCATTTTTGGGGTTCGGCCATAATTCTTAAATCCGTACCAAATTCCTTTCTTAGATGAGTCGATGGCCGGTCGAAATTGGACTAGTCAATTTCATTTTCCTTGGATTTATTGCATCAATCCAAGTAAATGAGGGACAGTTGTTGACACCCAATTTTGACCCTCCCCGACACAAAGTAATTAACGAGCTTCTTATTTCTCAAACATTCTAAAATAATTAGTTTTATAATTTTTAAGAAAATATAAAGTTTGGGTTATTCTGAATTTTTCTGCCACCTTTTATAGTTTTAGATAATATATTTTACATATTATGTATAAAATTAATATGTTTTATGATTATTCAAAATCATCTCAAAAAGGCCTCAAATTTTGTTTAATTATTTTACCAAATTTGTTGTGTTATATGATACTTTACATTTTTTTGGATTAATTTTTTTTAAATATTCTAAGTTGATTATTTAATTCCGTTAAACTCAAGAAGCTTATTTAATTAATGTTAGTTCCTTTCATCTACCTATAAATTTTAATACATCTTGAGGCAGAACCTTTTTGGGCCCTTTTTCTGCCAGCCCAAGCTTCCTTATTCTAACCCCCCTAAATTTGAAATCAACCCATGCACATCTCAACTCTTTCCCAGGCACATTTTTCCTCCAGACCAACAAATTTTTCCGCACCAAGTACAATTAAATCCTCCAGCCCAAGCGCAACCCGACCCGCTCACCATTTTTACCTCAAATCGACCCAACCCCAGGAAATTTCTTTTCATGCGCAATGGGTAGAAAGTCCCAGAGTAAACGCGTACAGCCAACGCATCTCCTCGCCTCCCTGGTTAGTATGCTCTCGCAGCAGGGCAGACTGGCTTTTCAGTTTTGCCAGACGCGTTTTCGTCCTCGCCAAGGTGATATAGCTCCACGTCGCTCGCCCAGTACAATGGATCGATCTCGTCCCTCCACATCGCCTCAAATCCGTTCGAATCACCTGGAATCAAGAGGATATTCGTTTTTCTTTTGGATAAGGTTGGGATTTGAATTGGGAATGGGCCGAAAGTTTAAGGGTTTCCTTCGTCTTTTTCCCCGTTTCAAAAACCCTAAATTCACCTCTATATATATTCTTTTGTTCTTCATATCAGGGGGAATTTTTTTTTGGGGAACGATTGGGGGCTTTCTTCTTTTGTTTTTGTTTTAGGTAGAGAGTAGAAAGAAATTTTTAAGAAATACTACAATATACCTTCAAGTTCACTTTGTAAAAAAAAAGAGAGAGAGGATAGTATTCAGCATTGAAGTTCATTCTTTCAGTTTGGGTTCGTGGTTTGTTGTTCGCTTGCGAGTTTCTCGTGTGGTGGTAGAAATCAGTTGCTCCAACTTGTTCGTACTGTATCGCTACTCAGAAAGAGCGTCTTTTCATACCATTCCCATAGACCACGAAGGCCCAATACCGACTTAATCGAGTCAGTCCATAAAATTGACGCATAGATCCCAAGTGAAGGCAATTAAGTCGGAAGAGTTGAAGATATTGGGACAATTAACCCAAATTTTTTTATCGTCTTGTATTTATTTTAGGCATAAGCCTTGTCGCCCTTTTTATTTATTTTTATTTATTATTTATTTAGACTAGGACAGGTACGAAAGAAAATAGGTCGAAAACCCAAAAAGTCGAATGGGTAAAAAACCTGAACATGTAAGTCCACATTCCGGTCAAGGCGGACAGAACCCGGGATTGGACCCAAAAAAGATCTCTCTCCCTCTCTCTTTCCTTATCGCTTGTTTATTTTGATTGATTGTCGCTAGTTTTAAGGTTAGAAACTAGCAAATCCTCGCAAATGTTACCTTGTTTTGATCAAATGTTTGAAATCACTCAAAAAAATAAATAATGACAAATTAAAAATAAATTTGGCGAGTATCGATTGAATAATAAAATCAACATTTCATTTTCAAAACAACTCTCATTAATTTTATCTCAAAAAATAAAGTTAAACAACTTTTTAGCCAATTGAGTTGGTTGTTGGATAACCGCATGTTAGCGGACGTCTTAGGTGCTTTTAAACCTTCCTAAAACGTTAATAGAAATCCCCGAACCCCTCAATCTGTTTTTAAATAATTTTCTCTGTTAAGTTATTTGAAAACAAAGGTTTTCTTAGTTTTCTCAAAATTAAGTGGTGACTCTCTAAAAATCAAAAACCCTCCAAAAACAAATGTTTTTCCTATTTCGGATCAAACACTCATGACAAGATCTTGCTGTTTACAATTGTATCCAGACTTGAAATTAAAGAACTCATCATACAAAATGTTTCTTTCAACATACATCCCTATTGAACCCGCTCCTCATTTTTTACTATCCTCCCATCACCATATGAATCGATTTTTCTTCTCGACCCATTCACCATAACAATCAATCCCTACAAATAATGATATTTTACCTGGAGAAAATAATTAAAAAAAACAATTACTCATTATGAAGAATAAGCATATATAGCAACATATGACTATTCTGTGGCGATATTTGAGTCATATGTTGCTACATATGACTGTTTTGTTGTGAAAAATAAAATCACATGTTGCTACATTTTTTAGTTATATAGTATGTAGCAACGTATGACTATTCTGTTGCGAGATGTAAGTCATATGTTGCTACATATGACTGTTCTGTTGTGAAAAATAAATAAACATGTTGATACATTTTTTAGTTATATCATATGTAGAAACATATGACTATTCTGTTGCGAGATGTAAGTCATATGTTGCTACATATGATATACCTAGAAAATGTAGCAGCATGTGATTTATTTTTCACAATAGAACAGTCATATGTAGGAACATATGACTTAAATCTCGCAACAGAATAGTCATACGTTGCTACATACTATATAACTAAAAAATGTAGCAACATGTGATTTATTTATCACAACAGAACAGTCATATGTAGCAACATATGACTATTCTGTTGCGAGATGTAAGTCATATGTTGCTACATATGATATACCTAGAAAATGTAGCAGCATGTGATTTATTTTTCACAATAGAACAGTCATATGTAGGAACATATGACTTAAATCTCGCAACAGAATAGTCATACGTTGCTACATACTATATAACTAAAAAATGTAGCAACATGTGATTTATTTATCACAACAGAACAGTCATATGTAGCAACATATGACTATTCTGTTGCGAGATGTAAGTCATATGTTGCTACATATGATATACCTAGAAAATGTAGCAGCATGTGATTTATTTTTCACAATAGAACAGTCATATGTAGGAACATATGACTTAAATCTCGCAACAGAATAGTCATACGTTGCTACATACTATATAACTAAAAAATGTAGCAACATGTGATTTATTTATCACAACAGAACAGTCATATGTAGCAACATATGACTATTCTGTTGCGAGATGTAAGTCATATGTTGCTACATATGATATACCTAGAAAATGTAGCAGCATGTGATTTATTTTTCACAATAGAACAGTCATATGTAGGAACATATGACTTAAATCTCGCAACAGAATAGTCATACGTTGCTACATACTATATAACTAAAAAATGTAGCAACATGTGATTTATTTATCACAACAGAACAGTCATATGTAGCAACATATGACTATTCTGTTGCGAGATGTAAGTCATATGTTGCTACATATGATATACCTAGAAAATGTAGCAGCATGTGATTTATTTTTCACAATAGAACAGTCATATGTAGGAACATATGACTTAAATCTCGCAACAGAATAGTCATACGTTGCTACATACTATATAACTAAAAAATGTAGCAACATGTGATTTATTTATCACAACAGAACAGTCATATGTAGCAACATATGACTATTCTGTTGCGAGATGTAAGTCATATGTTGCTACATATGATATACCTAGAAAATGTAGCAGCATGTGATTTATTTTTCACAATAGAACAGTCATATGTAGGAACATATGACTTAAATCTCGCAACAGAATAGTCATACGTTGCTACATACTATATAACTAAAAAATGTAGCAACATGTGATTTATTTATCACAACAGAACAGTCATATGTAGCAACATATGACTATTCTGTTGCGAGATGTAAGTCATATGTTGCTACATATGATATACCTAGAAAATGTAGCAGCATGTGATTTATTTTTCACAATAGAACAGTCATATGTAGGAACATATGACTTAAATCTCGCAACAGAATAGTCATACGTTGCTACATACTATATAACTAAAAAATGTAGCAACATGTGATTTATTTATCACAACAGAACAGTCATATGTAGCAACATATGACTATTCTGTTGCGAGATGTAAGTCATATGTTGCTACATATGATATACCTAGAAAATGTAGCAGCATGTGATTTATTTTTCACAATAGAACAGTCATATGTAGGAACATATGACTTAAATCTCGCAACAGAATAGTCATACGTTGCTACATACTATATAACTAAAAAATGTAGCAACATGTGATTTATTTATCACAACAGAACAGTCATATGTAGCAACATATGACTATTCTGTTGCGAGATGTAAGTCATATGTTGCTACATATGACTGTGCTGTTGTGAAAAATAAATAAACATGTTGATACATTTTTTAGTTATATCATATGTAGAAACATATGACTATTCTGTTGCGAGATTTAAGTCATATGTTCCTACATATGACTGTTCTATTGTGAAAAATAAATCACATGCTGCTACATTTTCTAGGTATATCATATGTAGCAACATATGACTATTCTGTTGCGAGATGTAAGTCATATGTTGCTACATATGACTGTTCTGTTGTGATAAATAAATCACATGTTGCTACATTTTTTAGTTATATCATATGAAGCAACATATGACTATTGTGTTGCGAGATGTAAGTCAAATGTTGCTACATATGACTATTCTGTTGTGAAAAATAAATCACATGCTGCTCCATTTTTTAGTTATATCATATGTAGCAACATATGACTATTTTGTTGCGAGATATAAGTCATATGTTGCTACATATGACTATTCTGTTGTGAAAAATAAATCACATGTTGCTACATTTTTTAGTTATATCATATGTAACAATATATGACTATTCTGTTGCGAGATTTAAGTCATATGTTGCTACATATGACTGTTCGGTTTGTGAAAAATAAATCAACATGTTGATACATTTTTTAGTTATATCATATGTATCAAGATATGACTATTCTGTTGCGAGATTAAGTCATATGTTGCTACATATGACTGTTCTGTTATAAAAATAAATCACATGTTGCTACATATGACTATTCTGTTGCGAGATGTAAGTCATATGTTGCTACACATGACTGTTCTGTTGTGAAAATAAATCACATGTTGCTACATATGACTATAATATGTTATAATAGTCATCTGTTTCAACATATATAACAATATGTTGGAAACGCGAATGCAAATTATTGAAAAAAATGTAGGTATCCAAATCAAATGATAATAATTGATTTTAAATAACTATTAATTGTACTTGCCAGAAACAATTGTGTATAACGCTTATGCAGTAATTCCAATTGAACAAAATGAAATTTGGTCCACCAGTTACAAATAAGGTAAAAAACTGATTTAAGAAGAAGAAAGCACAAGCACTACCAGTGAAGACCCGCAATGTACGAAAATAAGAAGAAGAAGAAGAAGAAGAAAAGAAGATGAAGAGAGCGGGAAGAAAGGAAAGCAAGCAAGCAAAGACGAGAGCAGAAGAAGAAGAGGAGGACGAATACAACGGCTGGAGGCGGGGGGAAAAAAGCTTTTATTTCCTTTTTTGGCTCAATATTTTCCCACCAAAATTGGTTAAATTAGCTTTGGTATAATCAATTTACCATTTTACCCCTCATTTAATCCCTACCAAAAGTTGGTTAAATTAGGTATTGTGAAATTACCCTTTTACCCTTCATTTAATTCAGTGGACCAAACTATCAACTTATAAACTTGATGGCAACTCCACAATCCTTAATCATTAAACACATAAGTGTCACCAACACCGAATATTTAAGACTTATGTCACCACCCATTTATTTTGAAACCTTAATGTCACTTTTATTTAAAAATCCCAACTTACCTGAGGTAGTAGCCATCGAGGTAACAAATTGAGAACAAGAAAAGACGAAGCGACAATAGACGTTTGAAGACGAAGATGTTGTTACAATTGGTGAAGGACGAAGTTCATAACCGTACTAAAAGCAAACAAAATTGTTGAGGAAGAGGAGAAAATAGAGCCTGGAAATGGAGGCGTTTGGCGGTGCTGCACATGGAAAGAGGCGTCAATGCTGATGCAGTGGGAAGATTATGTGAGCGTTGAATGTCTGAAATGCCCCTTCAATTCAATGTTACTTACGGGAAAGCACACGCGTTGACGGAGACGTGTGTGCTATTCCCCTTTCTTATATAGTAAATATAGTCACTTTTATTTTATATACTTAAGAAATAACTATACGTAAAAATTAATTTTATCAATACTATATTTAATTTTTTTAAAAGAGTTTTTCCAAAAAAATGTGAACACTTAAAAGAGAAAAGTAACTACAAGAGTAATAAGTAATGTTTTCTAAATTTAATTATAACATGGACAAATTGTTTTTAGTAAAATGATCAATTAATATAAAAAGAAATCAATATTTATAAGATTTTAAGGATCACCCTATTGCTTAGCGTAAAATTTATGATATTTAAATGATATTTATATGTGAGGTTTGTGGTTTGTCTCTATTTACTTGTCTATTTTTTTACAGAGGCGACTTAACATAATTTGAGATCTAAAGCAAAATTTTAATAAGAGGCCTAAAATAAAAATAAATTTATTTGTATTTATTTATTTTTATAAATTTTTAGAAGTAAATTATTACTTAATATCTTTTTCATAAATGATTTTTTTTTAAAAAAAAAGTAATTATTATTTTGAAGCAAAATTTTATCAATTTAACATTGAAAACATCATTTTTCTGAGACAACTATTATTTAAATCGAAAATATAGTTCTTTAAGTAATAAGTTGATAAATTTTAAATAAAGATATAAGAGTTAGAATCATAAAATCAGATTCAAAAAGTTGATAACTTGGTATATCCTACTTTAATATGAAAAGTTACAAGGAAATAAAAGAATAGTTGTAATTTACTTTGTTCTATACTTTTCGGCTATTTATTCACATTTTTTGATAAAATATTACTCTAACTATCAAAGATTTGAAGAGATAGAGTGCATAAAGATTTAAAAAAGATATAATGTGAGTGTTAGGAAAGATTTAAATTTTCTTTGCTAACACTCACATTATATCTTTTTTAAATCTTTATACATTCTACCTCTTCAAATCTTTGATAGTTAGAGTAATATTTTATCAAAAATATTAATAAATAACTGAAAAGTATAAAACAAAGTAAATTACAACTATTCTTTTATTTCCTTGTAAATTAGAACACACATATGTATACTTTTTTTCATAAAAAGTTATTTTTTTATTTTTCATGAAAAAAATAAGCATGGTTTTTTATTTATAAAAATTTGAGGCCCTTAATCTAACATATTAGCATAAAAATCATAAGGCAAGAGCCGACACTGATTTTTTATTCAATACACCTATTATAAATAAAATTATTGACTAAATAAAATTTATTATTTTACCTCTATTAATTAATAGAACTTCATAATCAAAAATAAAAAAATGAAAATTGAACGAATAAAAAGAAAGTAATAGAATTTGTAAGTTGTATAGGATGTGTGGTGTAGTGAGTGGTTATAGGCTGGCATAGAGTTTTTTACATTATGATTGAGATAGTAGGGAACAAGTGTTTGTTTTTGGAAGAAAAGATTCCTGTTTTCCCGACCACTAGTACCATTTGGCATGCATGTTAAGGCTCCCTCTTTTTTTTTTTAATATATTTTAATTTCTTCATTTTTATTTGCTTTATCAAACAGAATCCTATGACAATTCTTTTGTCATTCCCCATGTTTCACACATTTCAACTTCTCTTCTCTCAAATATATTTTTTTTAGAAAAAAAACTTATCTCATGCTAATTACTATTACTTCTACAATTATTAGAACTTTTGGTAAATTATTTAAGTTAGAAGAAAATGGTTGAGCTTTTATATATATATATATATATACTAGTGGAAAAGCCCGGGCTATTTTGTTACATATGGTAGGTAAATTTGTAGTGACAACTATTTGTATAATGCAAATTAACACTAAAAAGAAGGCTAAAATATAATGCAAATTAACATTAAAAAGAAGGCTAAAACACAATTGTAGTCACTTAAAATTTATTAAATATAAATTTATAAAAAATTTTGAATTATATTAAATTAATGAATATATTAGTCCAAATAAATAATATGAATTAATTTATTTAATTTAATTATTTAAATTTAGATAAATATGAATTAATTAAAGCCCGTTTCATAAAAGCCCATAAGATATTTCACTTAAATCTGATTGGCCGAAGGGAATCCTGTTCCAATCGCACCTCCTCTATTCTAAAACTATAAATAGGGGTCTCATAATTCAAAAAAGAGGACCAAGAATTCTAAATAAGAAACTAGAGAAAGTTCGTGGATTAAAAATCATAAATTTCTCTACAAGTTCAAGAATTCAAGTGTTCAATTTCAAGATTTGAAGAAGTCAAAATCACGTTCAAGAACGATCAAGATCAAGACCACCGAATTCAAGATCAAGTTCCAAGACCTTGAATTCCACTAGAAAGTCAAGATCAAGATAGAGTTCAAGTCAAGATCAAGATATTAAATATAAATTTATAAAATTGTTTGGATTATATTAAATTAATGTATATATCAGTCCAAATAAATATTATGGATTAATATAATTGATTTAATTATTTAAATTCAGATACATACGAATTTAATTAAAGCCCGCTACATAAAGCCCATAAGATATTTCACTTAAATCTGATTGGCCGAAGGGAGTTCCGTTCCAATCGCAACTCCTCTATTCTAAAACTATAAATAGGGGTGTCATAATTCAGAAAGGAGAACCAAGAACTTTAAAAAGAAGCTAGAGAAAGCTCGTAGATCAAAAGTTGCAGATTTCTCTACAAGTTCAAGAATTCAAGCATTCAAGTTTCAAAAACGATCAAGATCATGAACAATAAAGATCAAGAACGATCAAGATCAAGACTACCAGATTCAATATCATGCTCGAAGCCCTTGGATTCAACTAGAAGTCAAGATCAAAATAAAGTTCAAGTTCAAGATCAAGATAAAGTTCAACATAAAGTTCAAGTCCAAGTTCAAGTTCAAGTCCAAGATCAAGATCAAGATAGAGATTAAGATCAAGATAAATCCCAAGTTCAAGATCAAGCTTTGAAGCCCTTGAATTATATTTGAAAAGACGAATTCAGAAAAATCATAGAGATTGTAACACTCGCACATGAAATAATAAATCAATTGTTGCTATAATTTTCCATTCGTGATTATTGTTTTCTCGACGTGAATTTAATCGTCTCCAAATTCTGGCACGCCCAGTGGGACAATCTCTGCCTCTCATCTCAACTTTTCAATCATCCAAGAATATCAAAATGTCTTCCACCATAGAAGGACAACTAGAAAGCTTAACGAAAGCAATTGAAGACTTGACAAAGTGCGCGCACGAACAAGTTGCTAAACTTTTCAAGCTAACAAATAAGATGGATAACATGATTGAAAAAAGATCAAATCAATCACCTTTGAAGCTTTCTAAAATTCAAGACGAAGTAGAGTCATGCGTAAACAAACAAAGATAAAAAAGATTCATATCTCAACTGAAGGTTTGATTCCAATTGATCAATTAAAGAACTTTATCGTAAAGGCCATCGAAGAAAAATCTGGGTCTTCATTCAAATTTTCTCCAATATACGCAAAGCCATATACACAAAAGATTGATAACTTGAAAATGTCTGAGGGTTATCAACCTCCTAAGCTTCAACAATTTGATGGAAAAGGAAATCCCAAACAACATATAGCACACTCTATTGAGACTTGCAATGCTGTTGGGACGTATGATGATTATCTTGTTAAAGAGTTCGTTCGATCACTCAGAGAAAATGCCTTTGATTGGTACACAGATCTTGAACCTAATTCTATAGATAGTTGGGAGCGATTAGAGCAAGAGTTCCTTAATTTTTTCTATAGCACGAGACGTGTCGTTAGTATGATGGAACTTACAAAGGCTCGTCAACGTAAAGATGAGTCAATTGTTTACTTTATCAATCGCTGGAGAAGTCTAAGCCTCAACTGCAAAGATCGCCTTAGTGAAATTTCTAGTATTGAAATATGCATGCAAGGTATGCACTTGACATGGAATTAAGCATGACTTTAAGAGAAGATCAACAATCTCCTGTTTATGAACCTCATGAAGATGAAGATATAGAAGAACTTCAAAATGGGGCAAAGTCTGCATCTGAAGATGACTTTGAAGAGTCAATGTATATCTAGACGCTCCTTAACGCGTGAGCTTAAACTGCAAGTTAAAATGCTCCTTGAAACACGAGCTTAAATTGTATGTCACTTGAATCTTCAAGTTGAAATACTCCTTGAAACATGAGCTTAAACTGTATGTCGCTAAAATCTTAAAGTTTGACTTAAATCTTCAAGTTGAAATGCTCCTTGAAACACGAGCTTAAACGGTATATCACTTAAATCTTCAAGTTGAAATGTTCCTTAACGCTAGAGATTAAACTGCAAGTTACAATGCTCCTTGAAACACAAGCTTAAACTGTATGACTTAAATCTTCAAGTTGAAATGCTCCTTGAAACACGAGCTTAAACTTTATGTCGCTTAAATCTTAAAGTTTGAATTAATCTTCAAGTTGAAATGCTCCTTGAAACACGAGCTTAAACTATATATCACTTAAATCTTCAACTTGAAATGCTCCATTGAAACACGAGCTTAAATTGTATGGCACTTAAATATTAAAATTTGATTTAAATCTTCAAGTTGAAATGCTCCTTGAAACACGAGCATAAACTGCATGTCACTTAACTCTTCAAGTTTGAGTTAAATTTTCAAGTTGAAATGCTCCTTGAAATACGAGCTTAAATTGTATGCCACTTAAATCTTCAAGTTAGAGTTAAATCTTCAAGTTGAAATGCTCCTTGAAACATGAGCTTAAATTGTATGTCACTTAAATCTTCAAGTTTGAGTTAAATCTTCAAGTTGAAATGCTCCTTGAAACACGAGCTTAAACTGTATGTCCCTTAAATCTTCAATTTTGAGTTAAATCATTGAGTTAAAATACTCCTTGAGACACGAGTATAAACTGTGTATGGCACAACAAAGAAATCACTCACTCCTCTAAAACTGCGTTGTGACTTGATCCTCTTCATCGAGGTACGTAGGCAGTTAGAACCATATTCTAAGTTCAGTTGCATGTGTGTCAAAAAACCAAATGTTACCACTTTGTCTATTACATGAGTTAAAACTATGAGTAAGCTTTTGTAAAACTTCGGACTTCCACCAAATGGTGATGAAGTTTTAAAATCTCCAAGTATACAAGTTGAAAGTCTTCAAATTCTTCAAGCCTAGTATTTGAAATATAAAATATCTCGACAAAACTTGAAGAAGGGGGCATTTGTAGTCACTTAAAATTTATTAAATATATATTTAGAAAGTTGTTCGGATTATATTAAATTAATGAATATATTAGTCCAAATAAATATTATGGATTAATATAATTGATTTAATTATTTAAATCAAGATAAATATGAATTTAATTAAAGCCCGCTCCATAAAAGCCCATATGATATTTCACTAAATCTTATTGGCCGAAGGGAGTCCTGTTCCAATCGCAACTCCTCTATTCTAAAACTATAAATAGGGGTCTAATAATTCAGAAAAGAGGACCAAGAATTCTAAACAAGAAGCTAGAGAACAAGTTCAACAATTCAAGAATTCAAGTGTTCAATTTCAAGATTTGAAGAAGTCAAAATCACGTTCAAGAACGACCAAGATCAAGACCATCGAATTCAAGATCAAGCTCCAAGCCCTTGAATTCAACTAGAAAGTCAAGATCAAGATAAAGTTCAAGTCAAGATCAAGATATTAAATATAACTTTATAAAGTTGTTTGATTATATTAAATTAATGAATATATTAGTCCAAATAAATATTATGGATTAATATAATTGATTTAATTATTTAAATTCATATAAATACGAATTTAATTAAAGCCCGCTCCATAAAACCCATATGATATTTCACTTAAATCTTGTTGGACGAAGGGAGTCCTATTCCAATCGCAACTCCTCTATTTTATAACTATAAATAGGGGTATCATAATTCGGAAAAGACAACCAAGAATTTTAACAAGAAACTAAAGAAAGCTCGTAGATCAAAAGCTGCAGATTTCTCTACAAGTTCAAGAATTCAAGCATTCAAGTTTCAAGAACGATAAAGATCAAGAATGATCTAGATCAAGACTATCAGATTCAAGATCAAGCTCGAAGCTCTTGGATTCAACTAGAAGTCAATATCAAGATAAAGTTCAAGATCAAGACAATGTTCAATATAAAGTTCAAGTTCAACTTCAAGTCCAAGATCAAGATCAAGATCAAGATAGAGACTAAGATCAAGATAAATCTCAAGTTCAAGATCAAGCTTTGAAGCCCTTGAATTATATTTGAAAAAACGAATTCAGAGGAATCATAGAGATTGTAACACTCGCACTTGAGATAATAAATCGATTGATGGTATAAACTTCCATTCGTGATTATTATTTTTTCGAGGTGAATTTTATCAATCTCACCCCTGATGTAGCTAGAAGGATGTAATATTAATTGTGTCCATCAAATTAACACCCTGTTTTCCAGGCATGTGCTGCAATAAGATGCTAAAGAAAACAGAAAGATAGCTAATTAACGTAATCTTGGCTCTGAGATAGCTTCTTTTGTAGCCTTTAACTCCTTCCGTCTTTTCAAAAATGACACAAACATAATGTAACTATAATACTTTTAACAGAAAAGAGCTAAAATAACCTTGAAGTACTAGAAATGGTACAAAACTACCCTCTATCCACCTATTGGCTCCAAAATATCTTTGTCATCCATCTTTGGGTTCAAAATTGACCACTTATTTAACAGTTTTGATTTAAATTATTTAAATATTTTTTAAAAATACGTGGCGCTCAACTATTTGTTATAATTTAACTTATTAATATAATTTATAAATCAATCCACTACCCACCCATTACTAATTAAACCCCACCAAAAAAATTTAGGCCCCTTTACCGTATTTTTAATAGAACTTCTAGTCACTTAGAAAATGAAAAAAAAAAATTTTGCTTGATTTTCAAATCAAAAGATTTTGTATTTAAAGGACATACCATATAATACGCGTAAGAGATCAAATGTACTCCGTTGTTTGTTGATTGATGCATGTTGGCAGGTGGGTGTGTCGAAGTTGGTTCAATCTTCTGCAGGAAGAATTTGATGTAAAAGGGAACATCAATCATACGATTCATATAGTATTTTTTCAATTCTACACTCTAAGTTCTATGATCAACTTAATAGTTATTTTTCCTGGATGGTGCCTGTAATTGTGAAGACTTTTACTCTCCTCTTGCAGCTACAAAATGATCTATTATATTGCGTAAAGGCTGATGCTGATAATGAAAATACACAGACAACAAACATATGGATTCCTTGAGGCTTGAAACACGAAGTCTGAGCCTTATTATTCATCTAGCTAATAAGTATGATAATGCACTTTTACAACTATGACAATGAAACAGGAATAAGTTTGCTTATCTAGAATCATCATGTAGAACTGAACTTAAACTATGAAACAAAAAAGGTTTGCCGATCCAATTTTTTTTATAGAAAAATGAGATTAGGAAACTTCATAGGGACTACATATAGTCATAATCATGGTAAACTAAACTTAAATGTGTCTAGTAAGCTTTGTAGCAGGAAATAAACATATAGAGGATATTACCTGGCAATTGTGTGTTCGAGTAGATAGCCATTATATTTACGGTTAAAAAAAATAATACACATATGTGATCGTTGATTATAACAGTTTCTAATCAGATATCGTAAAGCGTGATACAGTTCAATAAAGTTATGAGAATACCTGCTGTGTGAGCCCCAACTTTTTATTTCGTGCAAGTTATTGTGATGATATGTCAGTTGATCGTCTTCTAAAGGGAAAGCACTGTAGAAGACGTTAGGTTATGGTGGATCTAAAAAGTCTTTGATAAGGTAGAATCATAGCAAACGTATAATCATAATTTTATCAATTTGATTTAAGAGGCTTACCTTTTTCAAAAACTTCACAAGGTTAAACAATTTATTTTTCCTTTAGAGGCACATTTGTTGGCATAACAATCTCACATCCAGTAAATTCTTAAAAATATGTGCAAGCATGATTAAAGGGGCATACTCAGCACACCCGGAAAGTCGAACCAAAATACATAGGTAAGGGAAAATGTAAGTAATTAGTTTTATGTTCTAACCTTTGTGAAATAGAGGAATAAAAGCATTCAACATTAAGATTATCCTTAGTAGCACATGGTGATTTAATAGCTATTAGAGAGTTTGAATTTGCAAGAAGACGCCTAGTTGTTGCCTCTCTATTTTTAAGGCGTCGTTGCAGCAAAAGCATATTCCTTTAAATTAATGGCACATCACGATATATTTCACATCGTTTGGTAATTCTTTTCATAAGCCTCTTTCGGTGCGGAAATGTTTTCTTCTATGTTTAGGATTCATTGCTAAAAAAATTTGGTGTACAAAAGAGTTAGAACACCAATTAGTTCAGCAATCGTCATGGAAGATAAATATAACCGGAAGCAACTACGCTAACCTACGAACAAATATTTCTATGTGATCTTATAGGGTTCTATTATAAGAAAGTGGAAGGGGAACTTTACACTTCACATACTTCAGTTGCAGGTAAAATGAGTGAAGTTATCTTCGGCAATCGCTTTGTTCTATATTCTGCTATGTTTGCTTTCCTATTGAAATTCATATTTTTTGTAACTGGTAAGGTCTGCAAGTTCTACTTATCAGTATTGTTATTGTTGTAGTGAGCATATTTTGTTCAATTTACTTGTGAGGGTAATTCATTTTTGAATAGTCAATACACATGGAAGGCATGGACCTTGTTCCTTAATGTGTTATTGATGCACTAAGTGCATAAAAAAATACAGAAAGAAGTTGTATATAGCCGGACCAGGCAGAGAATGAGTAAGCATCTCCAAAACTTTTGGAACACTATCCCTCTTCGCTTTTTTTGGTCATTACAGAAAGAAAGAAACAATATGTATTTTGAAACAAATACTCACCAATACACTCTATCATATTTGGAGCATTACATATAATTCTTGGTGTAACCTCAAGATTGTGCGATGTAAATATTTTTACTACTTCATGGATTCGCTTTAATAATCACCAACTTTAAGGTTATCCTACTTACATATGTAGGTAAGATAAGAAGTGCAGTAGATTGATTGTAGCTAAATGGGATAAGTTCTATCTTTATTTATTTAAAAAGTTGATCAAAATTGAGAGTCAAAATTCATGTTTATCAAATAAGATAACTTGGGCACATCATCAAACAACTTGAGTGCATATTCAAGATGGTTTAATTTTGCAGGCCAATGTATCCACCTTAAATTTTCAACAGAACGATTTGGTGATGCACTAATTCTAACATGCAAGTCAAAATTTCAGAAAGAAATAATCATAAACACAAACAATTACATCCACTTTTGGAGCTTCTCGCATATTAGGATTATCAGTAGAGCAAGACTAAAAAAACCAATCAACTTTTGGTACAATTACCAGAGATAGACGTGTAGAGTATAAGGAAAATTGAAGAGAACATACCTTTGATTTGAAGCTGAACAGAAGCAGGAGAGAACAGAGATCACTGAAAACCTTGTAAATAATTTTTTTCCTAATTTGAAGTGGTACACGTATTTGCCGGAGGAAATTTTAACTACACATGTTGAAAGAGCTGCTTTGGTTTTTGTGGAATCAAACTATACGAAAGATGAATTAATATGAATATTTGGTAGGAAGATAACTAGTACAAAATAAAAGTCAAATATAGAATCTTGGTAGGTGAAGTTTAGGCAAACCATAAAATGGTTTAATATTCTTAACCTTGACATTTTTGACACATAGTGATGTCATGGATGACATCAATAGGATTAATTTATTCCTATAAATAGGTAGCTCTAAATTCATTTTCAAATCATCCTCTAACTTGTCTTCTCACCTTCTAAGGCATTTGTGTTCTGTCTCTTGTAGTAATTCACTTCTATTCTTTGTCGATTGAAATAAATATTGGTGCAGTTGTTCTTTGGTGGACGTGGGAGCATTTTCATCAGAACCACGTTAAATATTATTGTTCTTCCTTGTTCTTTAATTTCACGTTTCCGCTAACAATTGATATCAGAGCCAAGGTTCTGTCTGAGTATGCTCTATAGTTGCAGCACAGTCTGAACATCCACATCAGAAAAGAATTACTTTGGTTTTCTGTAGTTCCAAATACATTGTAGTAGAAAAGGAAGAACAAGTAAAGATGAGTTCCATGAAATTTGAAATTGATAGATTTAGTGGTCGCAACAACTTCAATATTTGGAAAATCCAGATGATGGCGTTACTATGGAGGGAAGGTTCAATCCATGCTAGTGACAGAAAGTATCCCGATAAGATATCGAATTTCGAAAAGGAAAAGATTGAAGCAATACATTGAGTGCAATCCAACTATCCCTTACACTTAACGTACTTTGTGAACTGAGTACAAGTACCGAAGAGACGGCCAAAGAGTTATGGGAAAAGCTAGAAGGGCTTTACCAGGACCAGTCAGTGACAACAAGGATAATATTACAATACTGTCTTCATACATTTAAGATGGATTCAGGTACTTTGTTGCAAGACCATCTAGATGCGTTCAATAAACTTGTGATGGACTTACAAATTGCTGGAATTGAAAAGGACGAGGAGACGCTTGCATGTTCTTTGCTATTTCCATTGACTTCAAAATATCGTGATATTGAAAATTCAATGAAGTATATCAAACAACCTATCAAACTTGAGCAAGTGCGACAAGCAGTTAACTCTTGTGATGTGAGGATGAATTTTGAAGGAGACAAAATAGACGAAGCTAGTGGACTCTTTGTAAGAGGTCGTACTAGCCAATAGGGAAGGAGAAAATCAAAGTACAAATCAAAGTCTCGTGTGAACAAAAAAAATGCGGAGTTTTGGGGCTGTCACAAGCAGGGACACTTTGAACGAGATTGCCCTATGTTGAAGTCCAATGAAAAGGCAAGTGCATCCATTGTTGAGCAAGTACATGACAATAATGACGATTATATACTAACACATCATGCAATGGTGGAGTCTATGAAGAACAAATGGGTCTTAAACTCTGATTGCATATGACATTCCGAAGAGATTGGTTCAGTAGCTATGAAACAAGTGGAGGAACCGTACTAATGGGCAATAATGCAACTTGTAAAATAGTTGGCATTGGTTTAGTTCGTGTTCACTGCCATGATGGAATCGTGAGGACTATTACAAAAGTCCATAATGTTCCTGATTTGAATAAGAATTTGATCTCCCTGGGTACGTTGTATAAACAAGGCTATAAGTATAAAGGCCAAGTTGGAGGATGACCTCTACACACTTGTGGGAAGCACCACTATTGACTTTGTAAATACATCTACATTGCAATTATCTAATGATGAAAAGGCAAAACTATGACACATGAGACTAGGCCATATGAGCGCGCGAGCATTGGAGATGTTGAGCAACCGCAACCTTTTGAATGGTGAGAAGATCACTTGAATTTTGTGAGAGGGAAGCAGAAAAAGGTCAGCTTCGGCAAAGGCAAAGACAAGATGGGAGGGGTTCTAGACTACATCCATTCATATTTATGGGGTCCCTCTAAGCTTCCATCGAAGGGAGGAAAGAGGTATATTCTCACATTCATTAATTATTTTTCACGAAAGGTTTGGGTGCGTTTCCTGAAGACAAAAGGTGTTGCTTTTGAAGCATTTAAAGAGTGGAAGATTTTGGTTGAAAATCAAATGGAGAGGAAACTCAAGTATCTTCGCACAGACAATGGTTTAGAGCTTTATGGTGAAGAGTTCAATGATTTCTGCAAGGTTCATGGGATCGCAAGGCATAAGACGGTCAGGCACACACCACAGCAGAATGAAGTTGCCGAGAGAATGAAGAGAACTCTTCTTGAGAAGGCTCTTTGTATGCTCTTACAAGCCAAGATTTCCAAAGTATTTTGTCCTGAAGCAGTTCATTCTGCTTCTCATATTGTCAATCGGTCTCCCACATCAGTAATTGACTTTAAGACTCCGAATGAGGTCTGGTCAGGTGAACCCTCTAACTATTCATACCTCCGAATATTTGGGTGTCCAGCTTATTATCATGTTAATGAAGGAAAGCTTGAACAAAGGGCTAAAAAGGAAAAATTCGTAGGATATGTAGAGTGAGAAAAAGGGTACAAACTTTGGTGTTTGTCTTTACTCAAATTTGTAGTTACTAGAGATGTTACCTTTTATGAATCCTCTATACTTGATCCTCATAAAGTTTATGTGGAGTTAGCAAGAGACGAGTGGAGCCACCGGTGCAACTTACCAAGGAACGGGATCAAGAGACTCAAATTGATGAGTCAAAAGATGCAGATCTTAACGAACTTGCTGCCAATGAACCATACACAATTGCAAAGGGAAAGGACAAAAGGCTAATACGAAAACCGGAACGTCTTATAGAGCAAGCGAATCTGATTGCACATGCGTTCATAGCAGCAGAAGAAGAAATTAAGGATCTCGAGTCCTCTTCGTATGTTGAAGCAACTTCTTGCAAAGATGCTGCACAACTGCAGTTAGCCATGATTGAAGAGATGGAGTCTCTTCAAAAAAATGAGACATGGGTCTTAATTAAAAGGCCAAAGGGGATGAGGACAGTTGGATGCAAATGGGTCTAAAAGAAAGAAGGTATTTCAGAAGTGAAAGATGTTAGGTTCAAGGCGAGATTGATTGCAAAGGGTTTCAGCGAGAAGGAGGGAATTGACTACAATTATATCTTCTCTCCAGTCGTGAAACATAGCTCAATTCGCGTGCTACTAGCATTGGTTGCACAATTTGATTTAGAGCTTCAACAGCTTGATGTCAAAACTGCTTTCTTACATGGAGATCTAGAAGAGACAATCTATATGGATCAGCCTGAATGTTTCCTAGCTAAAGGAAAAGAAGATCATGTATGCCAACTTAAGAAGTCTTTGTATGGTTTGAAGCAATCCCCTAGACAATGGTACAAGAGGTTTGATATATTCATGACTAAACATGGATTTTTGAGGAGCGCATTTGATAGTTGTGTGTATCACAAGAAGATGTCTGGTAACTCTATGATTTATTTATTATTGTATGTTGATGATATGCTAATTGCTGCTAACAACATCACATAGATAAATATTTGAAGAAACTGTTGAGCAAGGAATTTGACATGAAAGATTTGGGAGTTACAAAGAAAATCCTTGGAATGGATATTTTAAGAGAAAATGGTGTTGTACATCTTTCTAAGAAGAGGTACATCGAAATAGTTCTTGAAAGATTCAATATGCATATGAGCAAGCCTGTAAGTACACCGTTAGCTTCTCATTTCAAGCTTTCAGAGTTACAAAATCCTCAGTCTATGGATGAGGTGAAGCATATGTCAAAGGTTCCTTATGCGAGTGCAATTGGTAGCATAATGCATGTTATGGTGTGCACACGTCCAGATATTGTTCAATTTGTAAGTGTGGTAAGTAGGTACATGGCCGATCCAGGAAAAAGGCACTGGGAAGCTGTCAAGTGGATATTGAGATATCTGAAAGGAGCTCCTTATGTTGGCCTAACCTTCCGAAAAAGTGAGGTATTTCAATTCTCGATTATGTAGATTATGACTATGCAGGGGATCTTGATCGAAGGAGGTCTACAACAATGACAGAATATATGGCAGAAACAGAGGCAGTGAAAGAAGCTATCTGGTTGAAAGGTTTGGTGGCATAATTAAGTTCGGTTCAGCAGGAATCAATTCATAGATGTAATAGTCAAAATGCTATTCATTTGATTAAAAATCAAAGATTTCATGAGCACATCAAACACATTGATGTCAGATTTCATTTTATTCGAGATTTCGTAGAAGAGGGAGCTATTAAGGTTTAGAAGGTTATCATAGGTGAGAACGCTGCAGACATGTTGACAAAAATAGTCCCGCTTGCCAAGTTTGCACACTGCAAGAACTTCGCGGGAGTATACATCAATTGATGCAACTCTAAGAGAACAACTGCTAGGTGGAGCTGGTATGTTCAACAAAGGTTTGATTCTTCTTGTTTCTTACAATGGCATTGCCCAGTAAGCTTAGAAGTTTTGGCCAGAGTTGTTTATACGCATGCTTGGAACACAAACCAAGGTGGAGATTGCAAGAGTTGGTTTGGTTCTTGTGGAATCAAACTAAATGAAAGATGAATTAACATTAATATTTTGTAGGAAGATAATTAGTACAAAATAAAAGTCAAAGATCATATCTTGGTAGGTGAAATTTAAGCAAACTATAAAATGGTTTCACATTCTTAACCTTGACATTTTTGACACATAGTGATATCATGGATGATATCAATAGGGTGAATTTATTCCTATAAATAGGTAGCTCTTAAATCATTTTCAAATCATCCTTTGACTTTACTTTTCACCTTCTAAGGCATTTGTGTTCTCTCTCTTGTAGTATTTCACTTGTATTCTTTGTAGAGTAAAATAAATATTTGTGCAGTTGTTCTTTGGTGGACGTAGGATCATTTCGATCCGAACCACGTTGAATATTGTTGTTCTTCCTTATTCTTTAGTTTCACGTTTCCGCTAACACGTGTTAATGATATTGAAAGGGAACGAAACTTAGCACAAAAATAAGTCCATAGTTTTAGTATAAATTAAATAACTTTTTTGGACAACTTATTAAAGTTGTTTTGGTACATCAAACTCCCATTTCAATATATATATATATATACACATACACACTAGCTAAGAACGGGCAAAACATTTATCATTTTAATGTGGTGAATGCTTTGCAACATAAGGCAAAGTTGCAGAAAAGAAAGCATAAACTCACAACTACCTTAATGTAAAAGTACATTAAATAAGTACATAATCTACATTGGAGAGTGCCTTCAAAGGTAACAAATTGTGAATCCAAAACAAAATACATTAATAGTCCCCATAAAAATTGAACTTATCCAAGCAGATTTTACAAAATACTTCATTTTTCATCTTTTAAACAAAAGGTAGAAACTGATAATAAGTGAAAGCAGAAGCAACAGACAGTTGCAACCGGAGAAGTACAGAGTCGTACACAGCCGAAGTAGTTAGAGTCAGACACACTTGCTACCATGCACTTTCTGTAGATATAAATCAGATGCTGACCTAGTCGCTCTTCTCTAAAGATCAAACATGAAACAAAATTAAGGTGATGTAATCAAAAGAAGAAAACATAGAGACGCTTACTGTCGTTGAATGTCTTATCTCATGCGTGTTTTGTTTCTGGAAAATACCAATTGAAGTGGTAGGTATCGAGAAGAATCAGCTGCATTATGTGCCCTAGCTGATAAATAAATCAATTCGTAGTGAAGTGATATCATATATCTTGACCTCAACAACAACAGAACAGAGTAACTCGTAAAAGTAAAGAGTGGGAAACAATCTACATAAAGTACAAACCGTAATGATTCTTGTGCTATTAGTTCTTAGCATCAAACATGGGTTTATGTTCTTCTTTTATATATGTTAATGTAGATATGGTAGAAAACAAAGAGGACAGTAGTTAAGCAAAGTATTAAATTCGGATACATTTTTTGACATTTGACAGTTTAAGTAAAGCTTCTAAATCTGCTTTATTTTTCACTATTAAGGAGTTGAGAATTAAATAATAAAATTCCATCATATATAGTCATGTTTTAAAGTTCTTTTAGTAAGAACAAACTACTATCTCATCCTTCGCATCATCTGGTAAATTGCCTAAGCATTTACTTTAACAATGTTTTGGGCAAGACATAATTGAATCAAGTAATAATTTAAATTATGTGGTAAATGCTATGCTGACCCTCAAAAATCTAAACGGAGGAAACTTTAATATACAAATGTTTCATCTGTCTCAATATCGTAGAATTTGTGATACATTTATTTCTTCATTATCTAGTGGAAACAAACTATGAGATATGTTCATTTCAACTGTAGGCACTAAGTGGACTCTCCCCTCGAGTGTAAAAGAAGCACTGGAAAATTGAAGTCTTAGAGAAGTTGATATCAAAAAAAGTTGTCACATGATTTCATCATGTATTTATTTAGTGTATGAAACGAAAGAAATTTCAGATGTTTTGATGGTATCTCAATTCCAATTAGCAGTATGACATTGTTTTGCCTTCTTAACATCTTCCGTTGGAGCAATTTATCCCTAGAAAATGATATATACCCCTTCTAGATTTCATTAGCTCGCTCGATAATACTTAAGACTATTCTTTGCTTGTGGCTAATTTCCTGATTAGATATGTGTTATTGTTCATAGGAGATAACCATGCTTGTGTGCGTACATTATTGTTCATAGGAGTTAACCATGCTTGTGTGCGTACAATTTGCACCTCCATGATTCCTTTCAAATACAACATGTTTCTACATGAAAAAAAAACATGCAAATCACCTTTGGATTTATCATATAGCAGGCTCCGAAACTCTTAACACATCTTTATTTGAAAATGCTATAAAGAAAGGGAAAACAGAAAAAAATAACACCGAACAGGAGGAAGATAAGTTATTACCATTATCCTGAAAACTTTAAAAGGGATTACTTTTTAGTAACAAAAAATTTAAAGAAAAAATCAGAATTCTCCCGAGGTTTTAACCAAACTAAGTCATTATATAAAGTCATTCACCAAAATAATATGTTTTTCTAAAATTTTACAAAACTAGTATAAACGTATTCCACAGTAACGTTTTAGGATATATTTTATTTTTTAAAAGTTAATGGCGTCAGATTGATATACGTTACTCACAGTAACATTTTACTCCTAAAACGTTACTCTTAGTAACGTTTTAGGAGTAAAACGTTACTGAAAATATCAACCTAATGTTGTTAGTTTTTTTTTTAAAAAATATACCCTAAAACGTTAGCATGAAATACGTTTATACTAGTTTTGTAAAATTTTAGAAAAATGTATTACTTTGGTAAATTGTTTTATATAATGGCTTAGTTTGGTTAAAAATTCGAATTCTCTCCGCATTTACAAATGACAGAGAAGAATAAAGAAATATATATAAAAGTAAACGATTGGAAAACTGTTACCAAATCTCACTCAAGGTTTAGACAAGAGAATCAAGCGGAACCACAGAGGAATCATCAATTAATATAACTTGTTGACCTCCTAAAGACAATTGGAAACAAAATATAATTAATGTCTTGAAAATATTTTCTTGTTTGCAGGGTAGTATAAACGTATTAGAGAAGATTTTAAGAAGACGAAACTTATACTTCAGAGTTACTTCCACCCATATGCTCTTTCCTCTATGTTATTGCTACATTTTTATAAGTAACATTTAAAAGGAGCGAAAACACAATCAAGGTCCTGCAACCAAAGTAATCTGATAACAAGATACATGAAAACAATAATAATGAGGCTGTCATTTCAAAGGTTAAAGGTAAACTAGTGGACATATCATATTCATTATGAACTTAAATGACTAATTTTTAGTTTTTCTCATGTACATCATATATCAAATTAACTTGGAGTATTTAAGAAACAAAACATACAGAGGAGGCAACTTCTTAATGAGCTCTTAGACTTGAAAGGTTAGTGAGTTTTTCATTCAGGCTATAAAATGCAGGATACAAAGACCATTAAGTTAATTGCTACATATTATGATACTTATTAGTATGATAATTTCACATCACATTTTTATTAAAATGTAAGTTTTATACACTAATCATGTAGACTACCTCATTGCTTAGCTTCACTCAGGGAAATTCACTATCTCATGTTAATAACTGCACAGGGCCTTTTTATTCTCCATTTCACCTTCAATTGGAATTTTGGTTTTGACGATTCCGATTGGGGGATATTGCTCAAAATCAAAACGCTCAGTTAACGGTTATTTTCTCACTGTTAGAGTATCACCCATTTCATGAAAAAAAGAAAACAATTCCTCAACTTTGATTACTTCAGCATCTTCAAGCTTTGATTTTTGAATAGAGAACGAAGTTGAAGGAAGGAAAAAAAAGGGAAGGAGAAAAAGTGTTCAATATTTAGGTTTAGATGCAGTACACGTGTTCTATACATAGAAAAAGCAGTACACGTGGTTTACAATATAATTGTACACGTGCTTTAATTGGAAAGAATAGAACTGTACAATTTAAAATGCTTTCTGTACGAATTCTTTTATGTTGTGTTCGTCGTCCATTGTTGTTTATCCCTTTTGTTTGGGCCGGTAGCTAAAAGAAAGTCCTCGCTTTCTCTTGAACAAGGGAAGGGCTTCCTTTTTTCTTTTTAGTCTTTTCTTGCAATGAACCGAAAGGTGAGAGGCAGGGCTCGGTCTCAAGGTTGAATTTAAAGTCGCTATTAAATAGAAATGACACTTTGAGAGGACGAATAGTGCAATAAATAGTTGTACTTTAAGTAATGCAAGTTATATCGTATGTGGGCCTACTTCATTATACAAGTAGAGGTTTATGACATATGTTTTTCTTTTCTAGATAACATGTGTTTCATTTGTTACTTTTCGGAGACACATGTATGGCCACATTTGTTCATCATCTTTATCAATTTTTCTTAGATGAATTAAAAGCAACTTTCGAAAGATTTTATGGCATGATAAAATTGCTCTTCCATGCTTTAAAATTTAACTTTTTTTCTTGATATTTATTTTATATGCCTGTAATTATGCTATATGGATCATTAATTTTGATTGTAAAAACATTTTTTATTGCCTAACTGCATCATGTTGAAAGAGAAATTCACGTGATTATGTATTTGTGCTTTACTTGAATTTTTTAAAATTGTGATTTTTTCAGGCACATGAATGCATGGTCAGACATCTACTTTGTATTATACTTTCCTGTTGGATATTCTATTAGCATGTTATTAAGTGCATGCTTTTCACACTAACACACTTATATTGTTTGATAATATGTCTGAAAGAACTGGACACTATTAATTCTTCCTAATTTTTTCTTTTTTCCATCTTCATCTTCCGACATTTTGTTCTGCTCTTTCTCTCTTCTTGGTTCATTTATGTCACTTTGCATCTATGAAATAGTTTCTTGTATGTAATTGTTTAATTTGTGCTTTTGTAAAAAAATTTATGGTTTTAAACCCAAGATTCAAAATTAAGTTTTTGAGAATTCATTCAATATGTCATTTGGACTAAACCTATTGAAAGTTATCTAAATGCAAAACTTTTTCGAGTTCAATGAGAATAAACAAGTCAGAATTTGAAGTTACTTGACGGTATTGTTGCAACTCTATTGCTTAGTGAGGAATGAGCTTTTCACTTCTTGAAAATAATATAGGCTTTCTTTTTCATTTTAGAGACACTATAGAACCTTGGTTAAGCTGATTGGAACAACTCGATATAGCTTTAACAATTATCTTTGTATCTTCTCCTTTGACACATTTACAAAATAAATTACGCATGATTCTGTATTTCAGATAGGAATATAATTCCTCTGTTCTTATATGTTATTGAAGCTCAACATTGTTTAGTTTTCGAGCACCAAGTTCTGAGACATTAATGTTCTCTTTTTCACTTGATCTTGCAGTTCTACTTTACACGTTAAAGTGAAAAATTGAAAAGACATAAACACCCCTTCAAAGAATGGAAAAGGTATAATCGAATGCAAAAAAGTCTTAACAATTTCAGTTTTGTATCTTTTACCTGAATTATACAGGAAAGTAACAACAAAACATTCAATGGTGATTATTTTGAATGTGTCTCTCTATCTGATATGACAATTTAGAACTGCTTTGGAGTGCATTCTTTGTGAATTTTGTTCAGGGAATGTTCAAGCACTTACAATAGTGGTGATATATGTTCAGCCACTTATGATAGAAATATGCTCTTTTACATGTAGGATTATACTATGAAGTTACTTTATATTTTTCAGGCTTTCCATAGTCAGGTTTGTCTACCTCAGATACCAGGAAGTACAACCTTTATCAACCTACATAAGTTTCCTTCTTCTGTATGTTTTGTTGTATATATAATTTCTTAAAGAATGAGTTTTTGCATAGTACAAGGTTACAAAAAAGACATCATTATTTTCTAAATTCCCTTAAAAGGAACATGAAAAAGGAAAATACTTGATCCCATTGATATTTGTTATGTACTTCAAGCTCTCGATGAAATATCCAACTATCCAGCCAAATATAGATAAAGATAGAGAACTAGCCATAATAATTTTATTAATTTAAAAGACAAATGATTGTATTCTACAACATAAAATGTTAAAAAAACAAATGAATGGATTGATAGAATAAATGAGTTAGGTGTGTAGTTCTTCTGTTGGATTACCTCTGGGTAGATTGTACTGACTAGAAACCTTTGACTAAGCTAGATTTGAACTTTTTCCGTTTTCTTTTGCGACATTTCCTGTGTTTCATATGACTTTTTTTGTTTAACAATCTGTGTAATCTCTCAACCTTCATAAGGTAGGGGCAAGGCTTACTTCTTTAGCAGGAAAACACTTTGCTAATAATAAAGTCATCGTCAACTTCATTTGAAGTTCGTTTATATATGTAGGAATTGGATTAAGGGTTTTATTCAATTTTTCATTATGTTGAATGAGAAACAGAATGAAAATAAACAATTTAAGAGAAACCCAACCGTCGAATATTGTAAAACAAATTGGGAGTTTAACTATAAGTGATAAGTACATATGTCCTTCATTCAACTTGAATTTTATCAACATTCCACTATCACCTAATCACATCTAAGCTAGAATCAATTGGAGACAAAAAGGTTATTGAATATATTATACTGTTTTTTTCTTTAAGACTCCGTTATCCTTTATTGCTCCCAAATAAATTTATTGATCAAAAGTATTGTACCTACTAAGCTTATCAATTATTTTATATAACCATCTCACCAGGTTTGTCAGGTTAAATGATGGATACCCAAGCTAGAGTTCCATTATTGATAGACATCGTTTATGTGAAAATTTATAAAAAGAGGAATAATAAGTTGCAGCAAATCTCCTGGCATCTCTAATTGTTCTAACCCATCTACAGAACCTCTCTTCTTTTTAGTTATTCGTCTTTGGTCTTTGTTTTTTTTTGCTTCTTTGTCTCTTCAAATTTCAAGTTCAAATTATGCTTTAGTTAAGCGTTTAGTCAAAGTATTTTTTACATCCCAACAGTTGGATAACACTTCACCTCTAGATTCAACTTTTAGAAATTACTTAAGTTCTCTTATAGTATTGTGTAGTATCTGAATTACACATTTGGATTAAAGAATTTTGATATGGCTGGGGAGAAATAACTTGACATCATTATTTTTTTCATATTCATAATAATGACAATTCTGAAATTTAGATAATGATTATACAATAGGGTGATTGTTGATGATTGAGAAAGATTAAGTAATCCTCACTTATATCAAATTACCTAGTGGGTAAGTTTGATCATGAGCTCAAATAAGGGTGGTTCAATAATTCTATGTTGAAATCGCCATGGCATGTCTTTTATCTCTTGATTCTCATTTTGCTGCATCGAATGAAAGTATGCAGTTATAGATATACCTCAACTCTTAAGAAGTCTTTCAATTAAATCTTTAGTTGCCATTTTTCTGCATCACGCACCTTCACAACAAAAGAGAAATTTATGTTATCTCTAGAAAGCGGGTAAACGTCAAACAACTATGAATCTAAAGAGGCGCTATAGATTCATTAAAAAAATCACCACCATAAGTTCCAAGAATTTCATAGGAGTTGGTCGGACTTGGTGATTGGCAGCTAGGTTATGGCTTGTAGAATCTCTTTGGAGACGCGCGATAGCAGAATGCCTCCTTGATGCAAAAATAACTTCAACTGCTGACTTTACTGAAAAGGTAATATCAATTTGAAATTTAAAAAGAACGAAGACACAACAAAAGAAAGACCAAAAAAGTAAAACAAAGAAGTGAGATTTACAATTGCCAGGACCAGGTGGATGAAATTGATTAGAAGATGTAAAAGTATTCACGGATAAAAGAGGAATTACAAATAGAAGATCATAACAATAGCCACCACATTTTGCCTAGAAATAAGCACAATGACAATCAACAAGTTATACGTATTCAACATAATCTACAAATGAATCAAGCTTACACTTAATATAAACACTTACACAATCTCTGCAGTGCCTCAAGTATTCTGCTCATGTTAGCTCCTTCAACTTCAAGGATCTGCTGTAATTATTTGTACTGTGTGAAATGTGTTATTTTGGAATTGCGGGTTACAAATACTCGGTAAGAGATGCTGGTAAACTAATTCATGCATAAGTTTGTTACTGGTTTCCTTCATATTTAAATGATATTCGTCTTTGGGAAACAACCACTTTACCTTCAAAGATATGGAGTAAGGTGTACACACCACCATGTCTGTACCACACTTGTGGGATTACATCGAGTATGTTCTTGACTTTCATAAGCTAATTTTTACGATAATCTTTTTTCTTGAAAAAAAAGCTAATCTTAGGGAGAAAATTACCGAAGGAAAATGAAGAAAAACACTAGAGTACATGTGTAGAGAAAGTGTTTTTGGAACGTGACTGATGGAGAAAGTGGTGGCTACAAAAGAGGAGGAGAGAAAAGAGTAAGAGCAGGAAAAAAGGAGAACTAAAGGAGAAAAAAGAGATGTTTTTGTGCTAAATATTGTATGCTTGGATCTCTATAGCTTCGAAAGAACTAATGGACCATTTACCATTGCTGAATTTATCTTTTCAATCAGTTCAGTTCCTTTAAATTTAAAAATGATATAGTTTTATAATAGTTTCCTAATTATCTCCTTTTTCTCCTACTTAGTGCTTGCCATCTACAGGAAGCAATTCACTTCGCTTGGAATTTTTCACTAACGGAAAGAAAGCCCTCTCTATAATACATTCACTATTATCTGACATTTGCTCTATTTTTGGGAATTCTCTATTTTTCCCTTGGTTTTGCTTGTTGAAGATGTGACATGTCTTCTTTGAGACTTCATGTTGACTGATGAGCATAGCAGGAGCAATATTTTTTGTATTTTGATGAGAGATGGAAGAAGGGTATAGTGAGAATGCCCCTTTCTCTGTCGAGGATTTGATGCACAACGACCCTGTAATGAAAAAGAGATGTATCATTCGTGATTAATTTTCGTTTGTTGTTGGTCATTGCACTGGCTGACTTTTAAAGTATTTTTTCAGTTTCATATGAATTGTTGTATGTGGCAGTTGGTTGCACAGCTGCAGCATTGTCACAAGAGGGTATTTTGCACTGAAATATTATGGGATCTGCTTTGTGATTGACAAATATAGGATGCAAAAATCACTGATTCTAAGTTCGCAAATTACTTCAATCCTGTAAAAGAGCATCCTCTGTCAAGTCAAGTTGTCACATTTTGGTAAAGAGCTTCAGAACTTGTACCAAGTTCTACAGATTATGGAATACATATTGATCTTTGGAGTGCAAGTCGCCTCATGATTGAAATGTTTGTAGGTTAGCCAATTTTGCCTGTTCTAAAGCTTTGACATTTTCTTTCCATTTAATAAACTTAATTTTGTCCGCAATAATATATGCTCAGGTCATTCACATTTGAAGTCCCTAATAATGTAAAATACTCATCCATGAATTTGGCTTACATTGTAGGAAAAGCTAAATTGACTATGACTGTAATTCTGGCTGTTGTAAAAGAAAAGACAATGAAAATATTGATTAGTGAGAGGTACGTAATATGTATTCTTATATTCGATTTTTGTATAGGGTTGTATCAAATGTTTCAAGTATTTAGTTTGTTACTATGTCTAACATTTGCTAATTGTAGGTAGTAGCGCTATCTGCTTTTGTGTATTTGATGTGTCCTAATTTTAAAGAGAGAGTTCATATATTTTTAAAGAAGAGACTCAACTAGACCTTGTATCATCGTATTTTTGGAAAACACAGCTGATAGGCTATAACCTTATAAGAAGTTTCCCTTGGTAATTTTGAGAAGACATAGTGTGTATATATATATATATATATATATATATATATATAGCCTAAAACACTTTCACCGGATCGTCCATTATAGGTGTTATGTCCCATTTCAATTCGGAGGAAAGATGAAAATGTGCTTAGCGAAGTTCATGAAGTGATTTATCTTGGACATCATAAGAACCTATATGATCAAGACCAAAGTGCTGCAGTTATGCTCCATCAGTGACGTTCTATGGACTGCTTCAATTGGATGGCGCCTAATCACCGTCCATATGGATGGACGATTTTAGACAAATAATTATTTCAGATTGAAACAGGCTTTGCATTAAACCATAAAGATATTTTGTTTCTATACTCAAGTTCGCATATGACATATTCCTTTTGTGTATGCTGTTAAAAATAAATTTTTAATATATATATATATATATACA
>NC_028644.1:45789505-45796063 GCF_001406875.1 Solanum pennellii
TATATATATATATATATATATGTATATATATATATGAAGTGGTTAAAAACTTTATATTTTCCAATAATTTACTAATTAGGATGAAATAGAAGGGAGTATTAAAATATGAAACTACATGTAGACAACAAAGTTTTATTGATAAATTGATATTACATTTTAAAATTCATGATAGGTTGACCAAGTGAAATTACTAAGATAATAAAGTATGATTAATATTTAAATCAAAATTATATGATTTACGTAAAGTCAAGATTTCATTTAGATCAGTACACTAAGTTGAAAAATCAAAATAACTCATTCTCTTCAAGCCCAAGGTCCTCTAAAATTACTTGGTTAAAATACCCCTAAAACCCTATCGCCTATATAAGAGGTGTAACAGTTCTAAAACGACATAGGTGAAAGTAGAGCCTAACATGGGTGTCATGAGGTTTAAAAGTCCTAAAATTTTTTATAATGATATTTTGAGGCAGTTTCTAAAGTTTGGTGATGTTCGAAGGTCAAATGTCCAAGAACGTACATGACGTTCGAAAGATTTGCCTTGAGAGGTGCGTGCGTGTATGTTTTGGTGTGCCTTTGCATATTTGACGTGTTCGTTTTGGTTGAAATTGATGTAAGAGGTCCTTAACATGTATACGAGTGTATTTGAATTGGAAACATCCGGATAAAACTCCCCAAGGACCAACCAAAGGGTCCTTGACGAGGACCCAACTTGTAGCCAAGACTGTCAGAAACAGTCTCAAATGACAGAGGCAATTGAAGCCCAGCAGGTCATTCGACGCCCTGTCGATTAAGGGCGTAGGTGGGGAATTAGTCTAGGGAGCTTAAGATCCCAAATGTGAGTCTTTAATCCAATCGACGATTTGCCAGCACCTCCCATCGATGGATCAACGAGGCATCGAATGGGAACCGTCGATGAGACCCGTAACTTTCTGTAGGGTCTCAGCCAAGTCTAGGGGTATTTAGGTAATTCACCTAGCTTCCCAAAAATTAGTTGGGCGGTTTCTTGAGGGTATTTTGGGTATTTCAAGTGGGTTTATAAGTCTTGAACCTTAAGGGGAATTCATTATTAAAAAATCAAACCGCAAATCCAAAGAAGAACTCATTAGAACACCATTGAAGCTTGAAGGGAGCTTGGGGCTTGATTTCTCCATCATCTTTCTCTTAATTTATTGGCTTAGCATCAATTAAGGTATGATTTTCATCCTTGAATCTCTTTTATTCAAGGATCCTATAAAACTCCGAAAGTTCCATGACATAGACTAGAGCCTCACCTATTAAATAATGTTTACAATGATGTTTCCATACCTATATTAATGTAATAAATTCATTTAGAAAATATTAGAGCCAAAACGACAAAGAAATACCTTGACGTCCTGAAACTAGCTAAGTAGGGGTCCCTAAGTTTGGTGAAGGTTTGGGAGTGTTATATGAAATCTAAAACTTGTAAAAAGACTTTAAATAGGTAAAATATAGTATAAAGGGTCCAAACGTCCAGTCATGACTCCCCAAGGACCGCCTGAAGGGCCCTAAAGGAGGACCCGAACATTGGTGACCAAGCTACCAAAACAGCTTGCGACATCCAAGATATGGAACCAGCCACGCGTCGCGCAACTAGCACAAGGAAGACAAAAATTTGCCTTGAGACCCGGGGCCTTCACAAGTCTCATTGCCTCGACCCGAATTTCAGAAAAAAGAATTGGAACTGCCCCCGGGCAGACACTTCCCAGATTCATTCGCGTTGTTTTTAAGTCAATTTGACTTCACAAAAAGACTCAATTAAGTGAGGGGTCTTTTGGGTAATTCAGGGGAGGAGTATATATTGGTTTTAGTTCATTTTTAAGTCATTTTCACTCACTTAAATCAAATCCCCAAATGAAAACCCAAAAGCTCTCATCTCTCTCTCCATTCATCCTCCATTGAAGAAGCAATGAAAATTGAGGAAGAAGACAAAGTCTCCAAGGTTTTCACTCAAATTTCTGGATTAAGCTTCATTAAGGTTTGTGTTCATTCCCCAAGAGCACCTGTAATACTTCGAAAGTCTAAGATGTGTTTTACAGCCTAACATAGGTGTAAAAAGGTTTAGACAGTGTTTTAAGGTCATAAATAATGAATATAGGTCATTTATGATGTTTGGAAATCAAAAGGTCAAAGAACTTCCATGACGTCCGGGAACTAGTTCAAGGAGGTGCTAGTGTGCTTTAGCCTATTTGACTAAGTTTTAAGAGTCAAAAATTGATGAATTTTAGTCGTAGGGTGTCTAACATGTGTTAGAGTTAGTTTATAATCGAAAAGTACGGGTAAGACTCCCCAAGTAACAACCGAAGGCCCTTGAGAAGGACCCTTGCATTTGGGGTCGAAGACTGCCTAAGGCAGTGTCCATAGACGGTTGTCACAGATGGATGGTGGTCCAATCGATGGGGCATCTATTGCCTCCGTCGATGGAAACTTAGAATATTTGGCCAAGTTTGAGATTTTACAAGTCTCTAAACTCAACGACGGACCAACAGGAAGGTTGGTCCCTTGGTCCGTCGATTGACAAACAGGGCGTGGACGGGGAGTCGTCTGTGAGGGTCTGGTTTTGGCTGCTCGATTTTAAGTGACTTGAAGTTAATTAATTCAGGGGTTAGTTAATTAGTTAGGGGTTAAAGGAGGTCTAATTAAGTTAATTAACAACCTATATAAAGACCCTAACCTAATTTGACTAACCTAACTCTCATACTTCCCAAAACGCAAACTCTCTTCCTTCTCTCTTCTTTCTCTCTCCTAAGTTGAAGAACACCATATAATTCAAGGTCAAGGTGAGTTCTAGGGCTGCAATCATCAAAGTTTCTCCATCAATCTTAATCAATCAACAAGGTATGAGATTCCTTCCACATTTGGGATCTCTTTCCTCAAAGGGTTCCTTCAAATTGATTTCAAAAGATGAGTTTTCATGTGGGTTTCTTCAAATCTCGAAATTGATCTTTCAATTGGGTTTTTTTATGGTTTTTTCTGAATGTCTTGATTATATTATGATTAATTATGACTATATTACACTAGTCATTGATGAATTGGTCTAGTTTGTAGAAGATGACCTTTTCCCCTTAACCCGAGGTTGTGATCTTGAGTTGAATTGTGCAGTAATAATTCAATTAGCTTGGTTATTGGTTGAATTAATATCCTATGATGTTACTGTATCAATTTATGAATAGATTGAGATGAATTGTACCCCTATCGTGCTAGTTCTTAAGTAATTGATCTAGGTTGTTAAGTATATTATGAGTTTGACCTAAGTCTCAAATCTTAAGCTATGAACTAGTGATGGATTGTTGTATAGTGTTTCAATTGACTTCATTATTGTGTTGGTTATCATTGTATGCTTATATTACACACATTGTTGGGTTGAGTTTGAGGGTTGATGGTAAGACCTTGTTGTTGGCTTATGAAGTATGACTTGGTAAGTCTTGTGATCTCAACTCTTTACTTCAATTATAGTTACTTGTGATTAAGCGATGGTTTTGTGTTGAAGTATACCTTATATTAAAATTTATAGGGTTGTTATGATGTTGAATTAAAATGTCTTGACTATGGTTTTGTGAGGTGTTGTCTAAGATGTAACTTTTATAAGGATGATAATGACTTACCAATGTGCCTTATCATGAATGATTATGTCAATGTGATAACCTCACCTGTATGAATTGTAATGAAAGAAAGTACTTATGCAATTCTTATTGAGCTATGATGATGATGATTATATAAGGGATAGACTCTATGACCTAAACCAAGCTATGACAGTTAACAAAGGCTTTAAGACATTTCAAAATGAGACTCTAGCTTAGCACCAAGTTAACTAGAGTGAGAGTGTACCTTATAACATAGGGAAGGTAGCATCACTAATGTACTCCTGATATTAGAAACTATAATACATGTAGCATAAATAGGGTCCCAATTATATCTCCTAGTTCTTGAGCTATGTTGCCCCCATAGGAATACTAGCTAGTGGATCCACGTAGTTGCTATGTTCATGTTATGGTACTACCTTGGCAAGTAGACCCCCTTCTTTCGGTGTAGGGTTCCATGACACCGGATTCCACGTTTGCTCATGTGGTCTATGTCATTAACACAATATGTTCCGAAAAGGTAAAATGAAGTAATGAATGAACTCTAACTAGGATGACTTAAATGAAGTAAAGAATGAACTCTAACTAGGATGACTTAAGGGGTTTAGCTTAGTCTAGGTATGGGTATGGGACTCTACCTATACATTGCACAACTTAGCCTTGAAGGGAGTCTTGGGAGGATGTTCTTATGTGTGTGTATGCTTATAAAAGATGGTAATATGATACTCTTACATGTAAATGACACTATGTGATTATGGTGACACTTATGAACATGTGTTTGGTCCGTATTGTTAAAGTATGATGTTATGTACTCTTAATGATATGCTATGTGAAGTTGGACATTGGTTATGGTTCTTGTTAGGACTACTTGATTAAGTGAGATTATGGGACTTTGCTTAGTTATTGCACTATAAAATTTAATGAGGGTTCATGAGTAATGGTCTTGCTTTGGTATAATGAGATGAACTCTTATTCATGCTTGTGATGTTATGACTTGATGATAGTGTTGTATTTATTATGGGTTCAAGTATGTTGATACACATGTGAATTTATTTGACTTAAGGTGGTTTGGTCTTGTATAGTACATGGTATTGACTTGATAACTATGCATTAATAACTTGTATTGATTCTTGAATGTTCATAAGGCTTTCCAAATATAAAATAACATGTTTTAATGAAATGTTCCTTTTTAGCATATTTGACATTATATTTGCATTTGGTCTCATACTTAGTTTATGTGATGTGCTAACCCCATTTTCTCCCTTTTCCCAACATTTTAGGTTCCGGTCGTTGAAGGTCTTTTGAGACGTCCTTAAAGAAGACTTGGAATTTCTCAGTCATCCAAGTTGGATAGGTCCTCACTTTTCGAGGGCAATGCCAATATCGAGCTTATGAATGTTGTTTTAGTTTTAAGACTCCTATGTTCTTTCTTTTCCTTTGAGTACGAATTGTATAACCTATATGTGGCTTTATTACATTGATGTATGGGATACGCCCAATTGATATACTCTTGTTTTAGATGGTTATGAGATGAGACATTATTTTAAGACTATGTTAAGTATCTTATATATATGTGCAATAAAAGTAGAAGACTATGCAATATCCTTATATGAAGGGTCTATGTATACTCGATATGAATATATATTGTGTGTATGCGATAGGTCTACATAAACCTCAAGATAGATATACAAAAGTTTTAACTTTCAGCATTTTAACCTATGAATGTAATGATGTAAACTAAGAAGCTTGTATTTGTCCTCTCTGAGGACGAAGACACCGGTTACGTCTAGGGGGTGCTCCCGGATGTGACAGGTCCTTTCAAATTTGATTTCAAGATCACCCAATTCTTAGGGTTTTCTTCTTCAAATGGGTTTTCTTCTAAACTTGAAATTGATGATTGATTATGACGATTTGTGATTACCTATGACTAATTAACTATAGATTGTTTAGTAAATTGATGTTGATTAATGGTATTTTCATTTGATTCATGTCCTTTCCCCAATTTCCCCAAATCATGGATCATACTTATAAATTGATGGGAATTGATGAATGTAGTAAATGTTAGACTTGTTTTATCTATTCTAATTCGTTCATGGACTCCTAGGGTGATTTATTGTTGGGATTGGATCTATTTCTCAAAGAATTCATGATGAACCCCTTCCCCCTAACCCTAGGTTATGAATTGAAGTTAATTGTGATAGTGATGATGCAATAGACCTATTTATTGTATTAATTACTATTGAATGATGTTATTACACCTTTTATTAGATGAAATTGGTTAGTTGATGGTAAGACCATGGATGATGGATTTTGAAAGACATCGGGTAAGTCTTTGTGATCGCAAACCTTTACTTCAATTATGAGGCTTGTACTTGGTGATCAAGTTCAGTTGAAGTATATCTTTTGATTGGATTAAATAGTTGTTGCTATAATGATGTAATTGAAATTTCTTGATTATGTGGGTTGTGAGATTATGATTTAAGATGTAATGATATAAGGTTGGTTATGAAGTACCTATGTGACTAACGATGATATGATAATGTTAATGGGCTAATCT
Organism: Solanum pennellii; assembly: GCF_001406875.1. Taxonomy (NCBI): domain Eukaryota; kingdom Viridiplantae; phylum Streptophyta; class Magnoliopsida; order Solanales; family Solanaceae; genus Solanum; species Solanum pennellii. The sequence goes on from NC_028644.1 coordinate 45,795,662, forward strand.
CACATGTGAGGGTTGTATTGAAAGGATGTTCTCATGCAATTTCTATTGAGCTAATGACTATGACTATACAAGGAGTTATTCTCCTATGACCTAAACTAAGTTATGATTGTTAAAGAAAGACATTTCAAAAGGGACTCCTAATTAGTACCGAGTGAAATAGTAGTGAGGAGTGTTCCGTCCCAAGTAGGGAAGGTAGGTTCACTATTGTACTCATGAGATAGAGATTACAATGCCAAAAGCGTAAAGAGGGTCTCAAACATGTCTACTAGTTCTTGAACTATGTTTCCCCCATAGGAATACTAGCTAGTGGATCCACCTAGATGGTATGTTCATGTATTGGTACTGCCTTGGCAAGTAGTCCACCATTATTTCGGTGTAGGGTTTCATGACATCCGATTTCAC
>NC_028644.1:45803158-45814183 GCF_001406875.1 Solanum pennellii
TAGTTGGCCTTGATGTAAGTCCTAGAAGAATTTTCTTATGTTCTTATGCTCTTCTGAAAGGAATGACATGCTTATGTTGATTTTACAAGTTAACGGTCTATATTGCTAAATATGATGATGAATACTCATGATGCTATGTTATGTGAAGTTATACATTATTTATGATCCTTTTGTTGGTTTACTTGGTTGAATGGGGTAGTGGGGCTTTACTTGGCCATTGTACTAGTAGGCTTGATAAGGGGTTATGAAAGGGTTTTACTTATGTTATAATTTTATGAACTCGTGAATACGCTTTGCTGTTATACCATTATCTTAGAATTTCTTTGGTTATGAATATTAATATGCTACACAGATGTTGACTTGACTTAACTTGATTATGTTTGTCTTGTGTTGAATATGATATTGATGTTGGAATATGTGATTATTGTCATATATGTGATCTTGATTGTGCATAAGGTTTACAAAGTAACTTGGCATGGTTTTGTAAAAATGTCCATTTTAGCATGATTTTTAAGTTGTGTGTGCATATGTTTCCGTAATTAGTACAAGTGATGTACTAACCCCTATTTGTCCCTTTTTTCAAACATTTTATGTTTCGATCGTTGAAAGTTTCGTGTTCAATTTGCAAGGAAGGCTTGGATCATTTCTCCAAGTGTGGGTATGTCCTCAAGATCCAAGGATGATGCCTTTTATCATTCTACCTATATGACTTGCTATTGTCTAATGACATTCATTTCACTCTTATTGTTCAAGACATTGTTTAAAGCCCTAAGTGGCAATTATTGTAAGACCCCAAAATGAGTTAGGGTATCTACAGTCTAACATATTTGTATTAAGGTTTTAAGTTCCTAAAATTACTTATAATATGGTTTAGAGGCAGTGTGTAAAGTTTGAGGTGATTTTGAAGTCTAACGTTAAGGACGACCAAAACGTTCGACGACTAGTCACCTATTTGCCTCATGTGTCTATACGTCTTTATATATTTTATGTCATGAGATTATGATGACTTAAAATGATTTATAATGATTTCTAAGTATGGTATATGGAGTTTTAAGAAGTTTGGAAATCAAACGACCAAGAACGTACAAGGCGTTCAAAAGATAGACCTTAAGACTCTCACAGGTGTCTTGATGGGGCCTAGCCTGTTTGGACAAGTTGCGAGTTTTTATTTTGGGTGAAACTCATGTGGGTGGTTTAAAAATTGTTGTTAAGGGTTGTTTTTAAGTTGGAAACGTCTTGGTACGACTTCAAAAGGGCCCCACAAAAGGCCCCACAAAAAGGACCCAAGGCTGGTCTTAGATTACAGCAGGACTTTGTAGCAACTTGTACATGCTTATTTTATGATTAAAGTACTTATAACTACTGCCCTATATATGAATTGTTGTAAAACAAGGTGTATTTACCAATGATGATCAAAGGGTAAGAAATAGGTAAGGATGCTTAGCACCTCTACTTTCCTTATAGTTTGTAATTGATGAAGCCTTGTATGACATTGTATGATATGGTCTAGTTATGGTGGTAGTGTTTACTTATTGTTATTATATATATATGTTGACCATGGCCTTGAAGTCAAATTGATGAATATATGAGTGTGTGGTTATGATGATTACACTATGTGAGGCTTATGCCTACTTTCCTATTCTAGTTGTGATCTAGGTTGTAGGGCTATATTATAAGAATGTGTATTTATATATGTTAGGGTAAAGTATAGGTGCTATCACTGATGAGTTAAAATAGTTAATAATCCCTTACTTATGTCCCCTATGTGAATACATGAATAACAAAAGTTAGGAGTTTTAAGTGTAATATGAAGTTGACTTGTCTCCTATCTATTGCATATTGTGTGGTATAATCTTGAAAGAGTATTATTGTGTAAGAGAGTGTCTTCCTAAATGTGTTTTTGATAGCCATTATGTGATCATGTTGACCAATGTACACACACACTCACTTTACATGCATGTTACAAGTAGTATAGGTCATTGTGTCTAAATTAAAGGTAGTTCTCATATTCACTAGTGTCTACTACTATGCATGTTCAGATGATATTTATGGAAGTATGATATGTGTTTTCCTTAGCTAGGATGACTTGATAGGTGTACTAGTATGGGCAAGGGTATGTGACTTTGCCTATGCATTGCACATTTGTACCTTGATAGGTTAGTTCTTGTTTTGGTTTCTATATGTATGAATATGAATGTATGAACATGTGTGACTTAAGGTGTTATGTGGACGGTTTGCTCACATATATGTATACACACACATGTATGAAGATCTAGTCAAGAGGGGGGCCTTGAATGTTGTATACATGTGTACCCCTAAACTGGATGGTGCTTTACGTATGCTATGTTTATGTAAAGGGATTCCTTACATGATTTAGGTTGATTAAATTTCATCTATGACCTATGATCTAAGCATATGAGGAGATGAATCTCCTAGGCCTATGTTTTATAAAGTAAATGTAATAATGGCTTTTTCAATAAAGGGAACTTAGCTTAGCACCGAGTGAACTTGAATATGAGTGCATGTCCCTTCCTATGGTAGGAAGGTAGGTCACCATAAACCTCATGGGGTGGATAGCCTCATGACCCAAAAGGGTGTTAGAGTGATGTTTCCATAAGTGAATAACTACAATGCCTAATCTTGACATAAAGAGCGTTTTCACATGTACCCCCAAGTTCTATATATATGCTTGCCACATAGGATCTAGCAAGTGATATCACCGAAGATGCTACTATGTTACTCATGTCTTACCTTGGAAGGTAAGATGCCCTCCTTTTGGTATGAGGGGATAACACCAAATTCCATATTTCGCACCCATAGTCTTAGTGTCCGTTAAGGCTATAGTTTTCCTAAAGTAGAATGGACAATAGAATTAAATGAATAGGATACTAACTAGAAGGACTTAAGGGAGTTTACTTAGGATAGGTGGAAGTAATAAACCCATCTAGACATTGCACAAGTAGCTCCTTAGCAAGTCCAAGGTAGGTGACTTAATGTGTATGTTTATGCTTATGTCCATATGCATGACTTTTTAGTATTGGTCTACTTTTTTATATGAAGATGTTCATGGTATAAGTCTATGTAATATGGTATTATCCTTATATGCACTATGTTGGTCTAAATGACTATATGATGAAGGTCTTGTATTGACATGAATGAAATTGATTTCATTTACTTGATTATGTATGAATTGAATGTTAAGGTTTGTGGTCTCATGAAGGGTTTACTAAGAATGTTTGGGGTTATGGGTCTCCATATGTTCATTGCACTAGTAGACTAATATTGGGGTCATGAACAAGGTCTAATAATGATGTATATGCAAAGAAGTAAATATATGTATGACTTGATGTAGCCTACTGTAATGTCCTAAGGTTTTGACTTAAATGTTCCTTTGATGTATTATGCTTATATGGTGATATGTGTTGGTTTATGTAGGTTGTATGTATGCTTTCTTTGTGACCTTAAGGTGATGGGTTTCACCAAGAATCAATATAGGGTTAGTTGGCAAGTAAATGAACAAAAGAGAAGATGGTTCACTGTTAAGGGAAAAAGAGCTTACTGTAATGTACCTTAAAAATGCAATAAATTCTACATGTGATATTATGTGATGTTTGCCTTTGAATATGTTTATATGAAGTATATGAATGATATAAATGCTATGGTATAAAGGTTTTATAAAGATTTACTCAAAAAGGCATGAAGTATGATTTCAATAAAATGTCCATTTTAAATGCATGTTTTTGCATGGTTTCCATACTTAGTGCATTCTTGTACTAATACCATTCTTCTCTACTTATTTAATAAAGTGTAGGTTATGGAGCTTAAAGGATGTCTATGATTGAGGAGCTTGATATGTGACTCCAAAGCTCAAGGAAAGGGGTCCTTAAGTTCCAAGGATTCCCTACTCATGTCTTAATGTAAATTTTACTAAATTTTGTTTAATTATGTCTTATGTTTTTAGGGTCTTGTCCCCAATGTGTTATAATATTGTTGAATCTAAGATGGCAAAGAGACTTAGGGTCTAAATATGTATTATGACTTATATTTTTTTTATATATATTTATGAAGTAATGCTCTAGCATATGATGTGCCATGAAAAAATTTAAATTTTCCGCTAAATTTACTATGTCAATGCGATGAATGATAACTATTGGCTTGTACAAGACCTCCGAGAGGTCAAGTACGCCATGTTACTTCTAAGGGGTGCTCCCCGGTGTGACAAAGGTGGTATCAGAGCATGAGGTTCTAAAAGTGGTTTAGGGTCCAAGAATTCTCATATTGCCACGTCTAGTAGAGTCTTATATCATTGGTTGTGAGTCGCGACATATTAAATTGTACGAGAGGCTATAAGACGATAGAGTTTCCCTTCTTCATCATTCTCTTATCGTGCCATAGAACTTAACTCTATAAGATCTCTCTCTTATGTTTTCTAGTCCGGTGGTCTTTTGGATATGATTGCTTGGATGAGATTGTTCTTTATGCTTGAGGGAGAAAAGGTGAGCTTAAATGGCTATCCTTGTGTTATGGTTGAATGAGTATGTGTGAAGGTGAATTTTGACATGTTATATTGATGTGATGCCAATTCGGGCTACATATGAAATTTATGTGAAATAGCATGTTAGGTTGAAAAATGTATGTCATGATATAGTTACAGCATGCTAGAGGTTATTTTGGTTAAAATGAGTTTCTTATGGGAGTAACGTCTTACTATATGGTTTTGCATGATGCTAGCCTTATGATACGATTTGAACTTGAAATCCTTAGTGACTACCTACGGAACCATGCTACCCTAAGATTATGTACTTAAAGGTGCTCAATATTTCCCTTTTTATCTATGTGGTCTATGATAAGTTGCCTAGTATAGATTGGAGTCCTTTGTATAGACTTGATCCTAGGTGTGATGATAGTATGATTGTCTTGGTAAAGTTTTGTATCTCATATTGTCATGCTTTTCTCATCAATTTCCTAAGTGTTGCATTTTTGGAATGTTGTAGCATGCTCACTGTAATGCTAGGCAGCTTACTGTAATATTTTTGGGAAACCAACTAAATTGTTCTTTGATTGGAGGTTATTGAAATATGGATATAATTGATGCATATGAACATGATAATGAATGTAAAAAGGAGATTTGTTATTTGGATTGAAGAATGAGAGTCTTATGGCATGATAAATCGTAGATTTGTTCCTAACTTTTTATTGTGTTGTGATTTCCTTGATGTTTGTGGAATTGAAGTTTCCCCTAGAATTCAGGGTAGTATTCTTGTCTTTTGAAGGGTGATGATGTGAGTTTGATTGACCTAGAAGTTGCCTTACCTCAATGTTGAAAGAAAAGTAAGAGTCATTAAGACTAAGTCTCCTATATTGTTTCCCCTAATGATGTTTCACCTTGGTGTTTATGGTATTGTATACAAACCTTATGTGGTTGAATGAGATGACCTAACTTGATGATTGGGGATAAATTGCCTAGGAGATGAAGTTTAGATTTTGTTGCTTGACTTACTATAAATTCCTTCTAAATGGATATCACTTTTAAGTGATGAAAAATGAAGGTCGTTATGGTAAGATCCTTTTAAGGTTGGATTAAGTCAGTCTTAATTGGGTTTACCCTAAGTGGGGGATGGTGAAGGAGTAGTAATATTGTAGATATTTTCTACCTTGTCCTTCTATTTTTATTTGATCTTGAAAATAATAAGTTTTTTCTAAGCTTGTTCATGATAGAAGTCTTGGTTAAGTATGAATTGCATGACCTTTATATGTTTGGTCTGTATTGATTGACACTACCTAGAAGATATTATGAATGTTTTTATGTGCCTGAAAGAAAAATGTTGATAAAATCCATGTTTTCTCATGTTAAATTGCATCTTGATATGTTAGTTGTGTATTTGACTTCATGAGATAAAATAAGAAACATGGTAATAGTCACTTGTAAGGTGAAATGTTTAGCCTTATAATGAAAAGTTAAGTCTCGTTAAAATGAAATATGTCGAATCTCTTGAAAACTGTGTGACTTTTATGATTTGGAACGCATAATTGTAGACTCATTCTTGAAAAGTGAAAGCATGTTTAGCTAAGTGCTCATGTGTGTGCCTATAAATATTGTTATTCTTCTCAAATGATGCTTAGTGTGAAGGTGAGTACTTAGAAATTGGAATTTGGTGAGTTGACCTCCTATTTGTTGTGATGTACTTTGTGTGACTTACGATTTAGACTTCACTAGGAAGAATACATGATCATGCCTTGGTTTAAAAGTTGAGAATTTCTCATTTTTAGAGGAAATTGACCTTGTACTTTGCTTAGGTGTGAACTCATGATACATGTAAGTGTGTTGAGGAGAAGGACGTTCCTCGGTGGACACCACTAAGCATGGTATGGTTGAGTATGGCCTTCATATCACAAAGTCTAACTAATGAAGATCTTTGTGATTCAATTAACTCAAGTCTTTGTGCATTGAAGTATGAGTGCCTAATTGCTTCTTGAGTGTTGTTGAAATCTGCCTATGTGTGATTTAAAGAGTAGTTGCAAAATGAGCTCTTAACGAATTGAAGTGCAATGACCATGTTATTATTAGGAGAAGGATGTTCCCCCTATGAACATGACAAAAGCCTTTTTGTTTGATGCATTAAAGAATGAGTGAATGGAAGTTTTGCTTGCTTGTGTGCATTGAGTGTTAAAATTATTTGATGATGTTATAAATGTTATGAACTGCTCTATGATGCATTGAAATCCTTGTTGGGATTAAAGAGCCCTAAGTGTCATTCAAGGATGAATGTTCCCAAGTAGGGGATATTGTAAGACCCCAAAATGAGTTAGGGTGTCTAAATCGTAACATGTTTTTCTTAATGTTCTAAGTTCCTAAAATGACTTATAATATGGTTTAGAGGCAGTCTTTAAATTTTGAGGTGATTTGAAAGTCAAACGTCAAGGGACGACCATAACGTTGGACGACTAGTCAACTATGTGCCTCATGTGTCTATACGTGTTTATATATTGTATTTTATGAGCTTATTAAGTATTAAAATTAGTTATAATTATGTATGAATATGGTATGTGGAGTTTCGAGAAGTTTGGAGGTCAAACGACCAAGAACGTCCAAGGCGTTAGAAAGATAGCCCTTAAGACGCTCACGTGTGTCTTGATGGGGCCTAGCCTCTTTGGACGAGTTGCGAGTTTTTGTTTTGGGTGAATCTCATGTGGGACGTCTACAAATTTTTAAGGGTTTTATTTACATTAGAAACGTCTTGGTACGATATCGAAAGGTCCCCAAGAAAGACCCAAGGCTGGTCGAGACACTACTTTAGCAATGTCAATCAACGGACCAAACGACGTCCTGTTGGTGAGGTCTCGTTGTGTACACTTATCTTGGGAAGGTATCAATCAAAAAATTGGCTAAGGCACAACCTATGGAGGCCAAAGGATGGCCAGTCGATTGACAAACGACCAATCGATGTGGTTCCGTCAATGATGGCCTACAACTCTGTCTAGCGGAGTGTTTTATTTAAGGGGTGAATGGGAAATTTACCCCACGTACTAAATTGATTCTAATTGATTAATTTACCTATATTTTGGTGTATATAAGGGATCAAACACGTGAAGAACCCATTCAAAATCCTTTCCCACTAAATTGAACCTATCCCTCCAAAAATATTCTCTCTAGAAACCTCCATTATTGTTGAAGCTCAAGAACAGCTTGGAGCTGGGATTTTAATGACTTCTTCAACACGTTTTAGAGGTATTCATGTAGATATAGGTATGGTGATCCTTCATCTCTAGTTATCTTTCCATCTAGAGAGTTAATCTCAAAGTTTTCAAAGAGAAAAATATGATCAAATCTCTTTTTCTTCAATCTATCCATGGGTTCCTTCTCAAAACGTTTTTATTGATTAAATCATTATGAATTGATGTTAATGTATTGTTTTGAACGTTATTTCACTCCAATTTCATGATGAACCCATGTTTCCTCCCTAAATCGATTTTGTCCTTGCATGGGCTTTGTGATCTTGACTTGTTATTGGTTGAATTGTGATTCTATTGCTTTGAATTGGTTATAACTACTGTTATTTACGTCAATTAATGTTGAAATGATGATGAAGGATCCATTTGTATCATTATATTAAGATTTGAATATGACTAATACATGCCTTTATGTGATCACTGTAAGCTTGGCTTCATGTTGATTGTTGTAAGACTTTGGAATATTTCAATTTGGTTGTAGCCACTGTTTTAGGTTAATATTAAGAATGAATTAGGGATGGGAATATCGTATGATCAGAATAAAGACGAATTAGCATGAATTGTATAAAAGTGGATTTCGAGTATGTTAATATGCTTAGGTATATTGTCTAGAATGTGTATTGACGATGAATTATGTGATATGGACCAATGCATGATATTTTAATAGGATTAACCAAAACAAGTTCCTCTTCCATGAATTCCTAATATGAAACATGTTCACAGTGGCTCGAGTTTATTAACAATTGTAGTAGGATCTCATCTAGTCTATGATTTATTTAGTTACTGCTTGAATGAATATTAATGATACAAGATTATTGATGAACTAAACTAGGGAAGTTACTTGATGACCTATAACTCTCTACTTTATACCACATATTTAATATATTGTCTTCGATGATAGAAGTACTTTGTAGCAATTTGTACATGCCTATTTTATGATTAAAGTACATATAGCTACTGCCATATATATGAATTTTTGATAAACAAGGTGTATTGACCAATGATGACCAAAGGGTGAGAAATTGGTAAGGATGCTTATCACCTCTACTTTCCATATAGTTTGTAATTGATGAAGCCTTGAATGGCAATGTATGGTATGGTCCATTTACGGTGGCGGTGTTTACTTATTGTCATTATATATGTGTTGACCATGGCCTTGAAGGCAAATTGATGAATATATGAGTCGTTGGTTATGATGATTACACTATGTGAAGGTTATGCCTACTTTCCTATTCTAGTTGTGATCTAGGTTGTAGGGCTATTGTATAAGCATGTGTCTATATATATGTTACGGTAAAGTATAGGTGCTTCCATTGATGAGTTAAAATGGTTAATAATCCCTTACCTATATACCCTATGTGAATGCATGAATAGCACAAGTTAGGAGTCTTAAGTGTAATATGAAGTTGACTTGTCTCCTATGCTATTGTGTCTTGTATGGTATATGTTTGAAACAGTATTATGGTGTAAGAGAGTGGCTTCCTCAATGTTTTTTTGATAGCCATTATGTGATCATGTTGACCAATGTACACATGCACTCACTTTACATGCATGTTACAAGTAGTATAGGTCTTTGTGTCTAAATGAAAGGTAGTTCTCATATTCACTAGTGTCTACTACTATGCATGTTAAGATAATTTTTATGAAAGTATGATATGTGTTTTCCTTAGCTAGGATTACTTGATAGGTGTACTAGTATGGGCATGGGTATGGGACTTTGCCTATGCATTACACATTTGTACCTTGATAGGATAGTTCTAGTTGTGGTTTCTATATGTATGAATATGTGTGTATGAACATGTGTGACTTAAGGTGTTATGTGGAAGGTTTATTCACATATATGTATACACACACACATGTATGAAGATCTAATAAAACGAGGGATCTTGAATGGTGTATTAATGTGTACCCTAAACTAGATGGTGTTTACATATGCTATGTTCCTGTGAAGGGATTCCTCACATGATTTAGGTTGATGAACTTTCATCTGTGACCTACGAGCTAAGCATATGAGGGGATGAATCCCCTAAGTCTATATTTTATAAATTAAATATAATAATGGCTTTTTCGATAAAGGGAACTTAGCTTAGCACCGAGTTAACTTCAATATGAGTGCATGTCCCTTTCTCAGGTAGGAAGGTAGGTCACCATAAACCTCTTGGGGTGGGTAGCCTCATTACCCAAAGGGTGTTAAAGTGATGTTTCCATAAGTGAATAACTACAATGCCTTATCTTGGCATAGAGAGGGTTTTCACATGAACCCCCAAGTTCTATAACTATGCTTGCCACATAGGATCTAGCAAGTGATATCACCTAAGATGCTCAACAACTATTTAATCCAATCAAAAGATATACTTCAACTGAACTTGATCACCAAGTACAAGCCTCATAATTGAAGTAAAGGTTTGCGATCACAAAGACTTACCCGATGTCTTTCAAAATCCATCATCCATGGTCTTACCATCAACTAACCAATTTCATCTAATAAAAGGTGTAATAACATCATTCAATAGTAATTAATACAATAAATAGGTCTATTGCATCATCACTATCACAATTAACTTCAATTCATAACCTAGGGTTAGGGGGAAGGGGTTCATCATGAATTCTTTGAGAAATAGATCCAATCCCAACAATAAATCACCCTAGGAGTCCATGAACGAATTAGAATAGATAAAACAAGTCTAACATTTACTACATTCATCAATTCCCATCAATTTATAAGTATGATCCATGATTTGGGGAAATTGGGGAAAGGACATGAATCAAATGAAAATACCATTAATCAACATCAATTTACTAAACAATCTATAGTTAATTAGTCATAGGTAATCACAAATCGTCATAATCAATCATCAATTTCAAGTTTAGAAGAAAACCCATTTGAAGAAGAAAACCCTAAGAATTGGGTGATCTTGAAATCAAATTTGAAAGGACCTGTCACATCCGGGAGCACCCCCTAGACGTAACCGGTGTCTTCGTCCTCAGAGAGGACAAATACAAGCTTCTTAGTTTACATCATTACATTCATAGGTTAAAATGCAGAAAGTTAAAACTTTTGTATATCTATCTTGAGGTTTATGTAGACCTATCGCATACACACAATATATATTCATATCGAGTATACATAGACCCTTCATATAAGGATATTGCATAGTCTTCTACTTTTATTGCACATATATATAAGATACTTAACATAGTCTTAAAATAATGTCTCATCTCATAACCATCTAAAACAAGAGTATATCAATTGGGCGTATCCCATACATCAATGTAATAAAGCCACATATAGGT
>NC_028644.1:45816733-45822623 GCF_001406875.1 Solanum pennellii
AACCCTGAACCCTGAACCCTGAACCCTGAACCCTGAACCCTGAACCCTGAACCCTAAACTCTTTAATTGGGTTTACCCTAAGTTGGGGATGGTGAAGGAGTAGTAAGGTTGTAGATATTTTCTACCTTGTTCTTCTATACTTATTTGATCTTGAAAATAATAATTTTTTAGTAAGATTGTTCATGATAGAAGTCTTGTGTCAAGTATGAATTGAATGACCTTTATATGTTTGGTATGTATTTATTTACACTACCTTGAAGATATTATGAATGTTCCAATGTGCATGAAAGAAAAATGTTGATAAAATCCATGTTTTCTCATCTTAAATGTCATCTTGATATGCTAGTTCTGCATTTGACTTCACGAGATAAGATAAGAAACATGGTAATAGTCACTTGTGAGGTGAAATGTTTAGCCTTATATTGAAAAGTTGAGTCTTTTTAAAATGAAATCTGTTTAGTCTCTTGATAACTGTGTGACTTTTATGATTTGGAATGCATAATTGTAGGCATATTTTTGAAAAGTGAAAGCGTGTATAGCTAAGTGCTCATGTGTGTGCCTACAAATTATGTTATTCTTTCAAATGATGCTTATTGTGAAGGTGAGTACTATGTTAGAAATTGGAATTTTGTGAGATGACCTCCTATTTGTTGTGATGTACTTGGTGTGACTTACCATTTAAACTTCACTAGGAAGAAGATATGATCATGCCTTGGTTTTAAAGTTGAGAATTTCTCATTTTTAGAGGAAATTAACCTTGTACTTTGCTTAAGTGTGAATTCATGAGACATGTAAGTGTGTTGAGGAGGACATTCGTCCATGGACACCACTAAGCATGGTATGGTTGAGTATAACCTTCATAGCACTAGGTTTAACTAATGAAGATCTTTGTGATTCAATTAACTCAAGTCTTTGTGCATTGAAGATGAGTGCCTAATTGATTTTTGAATGTTGTTGAAATTTGCCTAAGTGTGACTTAAAAAGTACTTGCAAAATGAGCTCTTAACGAATTGAAGTGTAATGATCATGTTATGATTAGGAGAAGGATGTTTCTCCTATGAACATGATAAGAGCCTTTTTGTTTGATGCATTAAAGAGTGAGTGAATGAAAGTTTTTCTTGATTGTGTGCATTGAGTGCTAAAATTATTTGATGATGTTATAAATGTTATGAACTGCTCTATAATGCATAGAAATCCTTGTTGTGATTAAAGAGCCCTAAGTGTCATTCGAGGATGAATGTTCCCAAGTGGGGGATATTGTAAGACCCCAAAATGAGTTAGGGTGTCTAGATCCTAACATGTTTGTATTAATCTTATAAGGTCTTAAAATGACTTATTGTATGGTTTAGAGGCGGTGTGTAACTTTTGAGGTGATTTTGAAGTCAAACGTCAAGGGACGACCAAAACATTCGATGACTAGTCACCTTTGTGCCTCATGTGTCTATACATGTTTATATATTTTACGTAATGATATAAAGAAGTCTTAAAATGAGTTATAATTATGTTTAATTATGGTATATGGAGTTTCGAGAAGTTCGGAGGTCAAACGACAAAGAACGTCAAAGGCGTTCGAAAGATAGTCCTTAAGACGCTCATATGTGTCTTGATGGGGCCTAGCCTATTTGGACGAGTTGCAAGTTTTTGTTTTGGGTGAAGCTCATGTGGGAGGTATAAAATTTGTTAAGGGTTATAATTACGTTAAATACGTCCGGGTACGACTTCTAAAGGGCCCCACAAAAGGTCCCACAAGAAGGACCCAAGGCTGGTCGAGATACTGCCTTGACAGTGTCAATCGACGAACTAAACGATAGCCAATGAGGTTAACCATCGTACCGTTGGTGAGTTATCATCGATGGATACTTATATTTGGTAGGTATCAACCTAAAAATTGGCTAATAAAAAATCGAAGGAAGCCAAAGGACGTCCAGTCGATTGACCAACAGACAGTCGATGGGGTTCCGTCGATGGTGGCCTGCAACCCTGTCTAGCGGACTATGTTATTTAAGGGGTGAATGGGAAATTCATCCCACGTCCTAAACTGATTCTAATTGATTAATTTACGTATATTTTGGTGTATATAAGGTATCAAACACGTGAAGAACCTATTCAAAATCCTTTCCCACAAAATTGAACCTTTCCCTCCAAAAATATCCTCTCTAGAAACCTCCATTGTTGTTGATGCTCAAGAACAGCTTGGATATGGGATTACATGATTTCTGCACAAAGTTTTAGAGGTATTCATGTAGATAATGGTATGGTGATCCTTCATCTCTAGTTATCCTTCCATTTAGAGAGTTAATCTCAATATTTTCAAAGAGAAAAATATGATTAAATCTCTTCTTCTTCAATCTATCCATGGGTTCCTTCTCAAAACATTTTTAATGATTAAATAATGATGAATTGATGTTAACATATAGGTTTGAATGTGAATTTACTCCAATTGCATGATGAACCCATGTTCCATCCCTAAATCGATTTAGTCCTTGCATGGGCTTTGTGATTTGAATTGTTATCGATTGAATTGTGATTCTATTGCTTTGAATTTGTTATACCTACTGTTATTTACCTGAATTAATGTTAAATTGATGATGAAGGATCCATGTGGATCATTATATGAAGATTTTAATATGACTAATACATGCCTTTATGTGATCAGTGTAAGTTTAGCTTCATGTTGATTGTTGCAAGACTTTGGAATATGTACATTTGGTTGTAGCCACTGTTTTAGGTTAATATTAAGAATGAATTATGGATGGGAATCTCGTATGATCATAATAAAGAAGAATTGGCATGAATTGATCTAGTTTCTCCTAAGCTATTAAGTAGTAAAGTGTGATCACTGTAACATTGGTCCTTATGTGTCTAAAAGTGGATTTCGAGTATATTAATATGCTTAGGTCTACTGTCTAGAATGTGTATTGATGATGAATTATGTTATATGGACCAATGCATGATGTTTGAATAGGATTAACCAAAACAAGTTCCTCTTCCATGAATTCCTAATATGAAGCATGTTCACAATGGTCTTGAGTTATTTGCAATTGTAGTAGGATCTCATGTAATCTATGATTTCTTTAGTTACTGCTTGAATGAATATTAATGATACAAGATGATTAATGAACTAAACTAGGGAAGTTACTTGATGACCTATAACTCTCTACTTTATACCACATATGTAATATATTGTTTTAGATGGTAGCAGGACTTTGTAGAAACTTGTACATGCTTATTTTATGATTAAAAAACAAATAGCCACTTCCATATATATGAATTGTTGATAAACAAGGTGTATTGACCAATGATGATCAAAGGGTGAGAAATCGGTAAGGATGCTTATCACCTCTACTTTCCTTATAGTTTGTAATTGATGAATCCTTGTATGGCATTGTATGGTATGGGCCACTTATGGTGGCGGTGTTTACTTATTGTCATTATACATGTGTTGACCATGGCCTTGAAGGCAAATTGATGAATATATGAGTGTATGGTTATGATGATTACACTATGTGAAGCTTATGCTACTTTCCTACATACCCATATGTGAATGCATGAATAGCACAAGTAAGGAGTCTTAAGTGTAATATGAAGTTGACTTGTCTCCTATGCTATTCCGTGTTGTGTGATCTATGCTTGAAAGGGTATTATGGTGTAAAAGAGTGGCTGCTTCAATGTGTTTTTGATAGCCATTATGTGATCATGTTGACCAATTTACACACACACTAAGTTTACATGCATGTTACAAGTAATATAGGTCATTGTGTCTAAAAAAGGTAGTTTTCATATTCACTAGTGTCTACTACTATGAATGTTAAGATGATGTTTATGAAAGTATTATATGCATTTTCCTTAACTAGGATGACTTTATAGGTGTACTAGTATGGGAAAGCGTAGGGGACTTTGCCTATGCATTGCACATGTGTACCTTGATAGGATAGTTCTAGTTTTGGTTTCTAAATGTATGGATATGAATGTATGAAAGTGTGTGACATAAGGTTTTATGTGGAAGGTTTGATCACATATATGTATACAGACATACATGTATGAAGATCTAGTCAAGAGAGGGGCCTTGAATGGTGTATTAATGTGTACCCTAAACTATATGGTGCTTTACATATGCTATGTTCATGTGAAGGGATTCCTCACATGATTTAGGTTGATGAATTTGCATCTATGACCTATGAGCTAAGCATATGAGGGGATGAATCTCCCAAGCCTATGTTTTATAAAGTAAATGTAATAATGACTTTTTCAATAAAGGGAACTTAGCTTAGCACCGAGTTAACTTGAATATGAGTGCGTGTCCCTTCCTATGGTAAGAAGGTAGGTCACCATAAACCTCATGGGGTGGATAGCCTCATGACCCAAAAGGGTGTTAGAGTGATGTTTCTATAAGTGAATAACTACAATGCCTTATCTTGGCATAGAGAGGGTTTTTACATCAACCCCCAAGTTCTATAACTATGCTTTCCACATAGGATCTAGCAAGTGATATCACCTAAGATGCTAGTATGTTACTCATGTCTTACCTTGGTAAGTAAGATGCCCTCTTTTTGGTTTGAAGGGATAACACCAAATTCCATGTTTAGCACCCATGGTTTTAGTGTCGGTTAAGGCTATAGTTTCCCTAAAGTAAAATGGACAATGGAAGTAAATGAATAGGATCCTAACTAGGAGGACTTAAGGGAGGTTACTTAGGATAGGTGGAAGTAATGAACCCATCTAGACATTGCACAAGTAGATCCTCAGGAAGTCCTAGGAAGGTGACTTAATGTGTATGTTTATGTTTATGTCCATATGCATGAATTTGTAGTATTGATCAACTTGTTGTGATGAAGATGTTCACGGTATGAGTCTATGTGATATGGTCTTATCCTTAAATGCACTATGTTGGTATAAATGACTATATGATGAAGATCTTGTATTGACATGAATGAAGCTGCTTTCACTTACTTGATTATGTATGAATTGAATGTTAAGGTTTTGTGGTCGCATAAAGGGTTTACTAAGAATGTATAGGGTTATGGGGCTTCATAAGTTTATTGCAGTATTAGACTAATATTGGGGTCATGGACAGGATCTAATAATGATGTATATGCAAAGAAGTAAATGTACGTGTGACTTGATGTAGCTTACTGTAATATCTTAAGGTTTTGACTTAAATATGCCTTTAATGTATTATGCTTATATGGGGATATGTGTTGGTTATGTAGGTTGTATGTATGCTTTCTCTGTGACTTTAAGGTGATGCATTGCACCAAGTATCACTAAAAGGTTACTTGGGAAGTTAATGAACAAAAGAGAAGATGGTTCACTATTATGGAAAAAATAGCTTACTGTAATGTGCCTTAAAAATGCAGTAAATTCTATATGTGATCTTATGTATGTTTGGCCTTTGAATATGTTTATATGAAGTATATTAATGATATAAATGCTATGGTATAAAGGTTTTATAAATATTTACTAAAAAAGGCATGAAGTATGATTTCAGGAAAATGTCCCTTTAAAATGCATGTTTTTGCATGGTTGCCATACTTAGTGAATTCTTGTACTAATCCCGTTCTTCTCTAATTTTACACAAAGTGTAGGTTATGAATGCTTAAAGGATGTCTATGATTGAGGAGCTTGATATGTTATTCCCAAGCTCAAGGAAAGGGGTCCTTAAGTTCCAAGGATTCCCTACTCATGTCTTAATTAAATTTTACTAAATGTTGTATAATTATGTTTCATGTTTTAAGGGCCGTGTCCCGATGTATTCTAATGTTGTTGGGTCTAAGATGACAAAGAGACTTAGGGTCTAAATATGTATTATGACTTATATATATATATATATATATATATATATATATATATACACATATATATACATAGATACATATATATATATATACAT
>NC_028644.1:45823007-45825804 GCF_001406875.1 Solanum pennellii
TATATATATATATATATGTATATATATATATATATATATATATTTGAAGGAATGTTCTAGCATATGATGTGCTATAAAATGTTTTAAATTTTCCGCTAAATTTACTATGTCAATGCGATGAATGATAACTATGGGCTTGTACAAGACCTACGAGAGGTCAAGTACGCCATGTTACTTCTAGGGGGTGCTCCCCGATTGTGACAATCGTACATTTGTGTATGGGCTATGCCTCAATTGTTCTATTCTGACTTGTATGTAAGTTTCCTATATGAGGTGTCTAAGTAAACTCCCTATGTATATATTATGTGTAAGCGAGAGTTCTACGTAAACCTCACGATGTAGTTGTAGATGAAAATTTTTAATTTTCTGCACTTTTTAACCTATGATATGTAATGAAGAATACTAAGAGGCTATTCTTAGACTTCTCCAAGGACACCGCCGCCGGTTACGTCTAGAGGGTGCTCCCCAATGTGATGGATCCAATCTTCAAAGTTGTTTGCCAAGACTTTCTCAAAAGATGAACTTCTAAATTAAAATATAGCCATGGTTTCTTGCAAAAAAACGTTCTGAATAAATGTATTGTGATTGAATTGATGTTAATTAGATGATTTTAGACTAAAAAATCCATGAACCCATGCAAACCAGCAATCCTAGTTTTGACTATATTATGGCTGATATGATCATGCCGCAATATTTTCTTTTTCTTCTGCACATTGATGTGGGCTATTGAATTATGAAAGAAGCATGGTAGAATTGTATGTAGGTTGTCCTTAATTGAAAAATTCATATCGTATTATCTTGGATTCATTGTACATTGTGATTATTGGATTAAATTGGTCATCATGTCTATTGGTAAGAGCCTTTGTGTATTGATTTGGTTGAATTGGCTATGGATCGGAGTTGTGAGATTAGAATGGTGGCATGTTGACCTAACCTTCTCTAAATTGTGTAGTATAGGTCTTGAATTATGATTATGGTCGTTATGGTGCACTTATGTTGGCAGTGCTTATATGCTATACTTGTGAATGATGTGGCCTCGTCGAGATTAATTTATAAATTGAGAAACAACGTGTCCTTGTCGGCATTACTTTATGAATTATGATATTGTCATGTTATAACTTGAATATGTGATTATTGTTAAGGTCTATATGGTCTATATGTATATGTGAAATCAAAGCATGTGTTCTTTTAAGTGATTATATGTGACCATGATAGGCTATAGTGATGCCTTATATGTGTATACTTGATGTTGGAGAGTGAATCTTCCTAGTTGACTATAGGAACATTATGATGAGTTATGTTGATGATTCTATAGAAGTGTGTAGGGTGACTTGCAAGTATACATAGTTGATCATATATGCTACATGCATGATATTGTACATGTGATAAGATGATAATGAAGTGTGTCTTCTTTTGGTAGACTTATGTCCCTTACTTGATACACGAAGAATGCTAATATGACTCTTAACTTAGTAGGCTAAAGCACCTTTGCCATGAATGTATATGTGTAATGTAATATGATCTTAAATAAGGTTAAGAAGGTCATTTATGTGGAACCTTTTAGAAAGCAGGTTATGATATCGTTGAAGTTGAAAGTCGTAATGGTATCCTTCATGTGTGAATAGTAGACTTAGGGGTGGTTTGCTGGAATGACATGAAATCATCCTTAGGAAAGTCATTGAGCTATCCTAGTAACAATAGTAGGAAACCTTAGTGGACCCTCTTTGGTAAGGTGTATTATGATTTGGTTATGAACAAGATATGGTACCTCTTCATATACTCCTTTATTGAATTACTCTATAAGAACAAAGGCTAGAACCGAGAGAATATTCTTGGGTAGTAGCTCCAATTAAGATGGAGACTAGAGTACAAATAAACCCTTGATATTCCTTAACCATGTGCCTACATGGGTTGTGTCCTAATTCTACCATTGGCAAGTATAACACCCTCTATCGGAGTAGGGTTGACTCCTGATTCCATATCTAGCTAGTATGGTATATGTTAGTTATTGATTATACTCATCATGTGGGATACATGCTAGTGTTGGATAAGTTCTATGAAGTATAGGTAGTGGAATGAGACGCTATGTAGACATTGCACGAGTAGGCTTTAAAGATGTTGGTATGCAGGTTTCCTAGGTCTTCTCCAATATCATTATGTGAAAGTCCTTATTGTTGAATGTATATTAAATGGTCTAATGAACATAGTGACCTAATCTAAATGGCATTGTAATGAAAAGGGTACTTATCTAGAGTAGCTTTAAGGATTGCTTAGTGATATACCGTGGTTTCACGGTATTATTAATACTTTTTCCTTAAGTTTAGTGTGTCCAAAAGCCTTTTTGTGTTAATTTTTATATAAGTTTCTCCTTATTTGCAGGAAATCTGTCAAAAGATGAATGCGGAGGTTTTTGAGCAAAGAAATGCAGAAGAGACCACCTACGGAGATTGTGACGGTCCGTCATGCCTGTGACGGTCCGTAGGTTGCAGCGTAGTGCAGCTGCTGAAGGAAGATGGGGAAGTCTGACCAAGTGTGGGGTTACGGAGACCATGACGGTACATCGTGTCAATGACGGTCCGTCCTGCAGGTTCGTCATGAAGTTCAGAGAAGTAATCCCAGTACCCATATTCCAAGAGTTTAAGTGTTTTGAAACAAAGACCCTCGACGGACCGTTGTGCCTATGACGGTCCGTCATACTTGCCGAAGAAATTGCACAATTATGGGACGACGGAATCCATGACGGCCCGTCGTGACCACGACGATCCGTCGCGAGGTCCGTCGACCCAGCCGCGTTTTG
>NC_028644.1:45834666-45837314 GCF_001406875.1 Solanum pennellii
GTAGGAATAATGGATCGGAGTGTCACGTTCCGGCACGTAGCATTAATGGATCGGAGTGTCACGTTTCGACACGTAGCATTAGGGGATCGGAGTGTCACGTTCCGACACGATAAGAATAAAGAGAAGTAATCTTGAATTATGTTAATACACTAAATTTCGAAGAACCTATTTCCCAAATGAGTATAGTGTGGAGGTTTGAGTCCTCATAGGTGTGTTTGGTGTTGTTGCCAATGTTTCTTGTACTTGTTGATTGTCACCTGTTGAGTACTGTGGTTGATTTTATATTATTATTCAGTATATATTGCTTTCTATTTTGAGTTGGCCGATAATACCTACTCAGTACTTGTTCCTTGTACTGACCCCTACTTTTATTTCCTTCTTGTTGTTTTGTGGAGTGCAGCAAGTGCACCGTTGACTTCGACTCGTCCGCAACTCTAGCCAGTCTTCAGCACGTCAGATTTCAGGGTGAGCTATTGTTCCTAGCTCGGACTGAATTCTCTCATTCACGTCTTGATGTCCTTGAAGTTCGGACATGGACCATCTGTTTACTTATTTTAGTTTCTTAAATACTCTTAGACTTAGAAATTTGAGAATAGATGTTCTTGATGTGATGACTTCCAGATTTTGGGGATGTTAAGTATGATACTTTAGAGGTTTATTTAATTGATTTCGTTAATGATTTTTGGATCTTCCGCATTATATTTTATTTACTATTCAAAATTTATATACTGGTAAACGTTGGGGTTTAGATTGTTGGTACGCTCACCTAGTAAGATAAGTGTGGGTATCACTGGCGTCTCGTTTTGGGTCGTGACAATTTAGCTTTTAGATTAACTTGAACTTATTACTATAGTTTAGTTGATATTTTCTTGATTTTACTTTGTTTTATTGTTTTTGATTTATGCAGAACCACCCTCCTTGTATGCCAAATACACGGAGAGGAAGAGAAATACCATCTTGATGAAGTCTGAGTAATCAAGTGTCCTCAGTCGTGCCGCGACCTTAAAACAGGCTCTTGTTGGGAGGCAACCCAATACTTATAGTTTTTCTTTTTAGTAATGGTAGCATTTTTCTACTAATGAGTTTTAAATTTGCAAGGCACATCACCAGGAAATTCTGCAGAAAATTACTCTGCAGCAATCACTGACGGATACAGCGACGGATCGTTGCTTCTGCGACGGACCGTCGCATGAATCCTTCGTACCTGGTACGTCTTTCTGTTATTTTCAAACTAGGGCACACGCGACTGAACCAGCGACGGATCGTCACAACTGAGACGGACCGTCGTAGGGGACTCGTCGCGTCATTAATGAGATGTACCCGACCCAACCCGGCTGGAGTCTTTTTCAAAATCATACCGTTTAAACTCCCCCATCTACTAGTCGGAGTTGCTGCTGTGGGTGTCTTCTCGGTCACCAAATACTCTTCCATCTTGTTTTTCTCCAATTCTCAGGTATTTGTCTCTAATTTCTACTCGTATATCTTGCATTTTTGCTTATCAATTAGTTTTAGCCTAGTTTTTATTGATATGTTCATTTCTTTTATATAAATATCTGTCTAACCTACGTTAAAAATCTCCGAAATTGCCGTGTTTACAACCCTAGACATAGGTGCTTTTGCAATTACTAGTGTACTAGGTATTTGGGTTAGACAAATGTAGGTCCAAAACACTACAAATTCGATTTGGGTCATCAGGGATGAATGGGGTACCCCCAGTTACACTGATCTACAGAACGAGACCCCGATGACGGACCGTCGTACCCACGATGGACCGTGGTAGGGTCCGTTCCAAAATCCCTAACACCCCACTGCCCATTTTTTTCAACTGTCCTCTAACGGACACATGTGACGGACCGTCGTCTTCACGACGGTCCGTCCTGCACAACCGTTCTGGTTGTTAGAGACCCTGTTCCTGAGGGTCTCTCATTTTTTTCTCAGTGTCCTTCAACGGACACATGCGACGGACCGTCGTAGCTACGACGGTCCGTCCTGCACAACCGTTCTGGTTGTCAAAGACCCCTGTCCTAAGGGTCTCTCTCTATTTTTCTAAGTATCCTCAAACGGACAACTACGACGGATCGTCATACCTTCGACGATCCGTCCTGCATGACCGTGATGACAGTCAGAGACCCCTCTCCTAGGGGTCTCCACATTTCTCTCAAGTGTCCTCTGACGGACACCTACGACGGGCCATCTTACCTGTGACGGTCCGTCCTGCATGATCGTTTCAATGGTCAGAGACCCCTCTCCTAGGGGTCTCCACATTTTTTTCAAGTGTCCTCTGACGGGCACCACAACGGACCGTCGTACCTGTGACGGTCCGTCCTGCATATATCGTCATACTTGTTAGAGACTCTCCTTCAGGGTTCTCCATATCAACATAGTCTAAGTAAGGCACGACGGACCCCATGACGGTCCGTCATACTCACGACGGTACGTCATAATCACAACGGTCTGTGCTTATCGTCGGCGTTTTGCGCCCCAGGTTTGCTTCACCTACCACTCTAGTATTTCAATTTTTTTATGCATTGGGACAATTGTATGTCTTTGTGTTGGGGGTGGGGTAAATGGAAAGTGAGTGCTAGGGTGAAGTCTGAGTAGCCCAATTCACTATCCTCTTTTGGGGTTTTCTTGCCTGTGTTCTTTTT
>NC_028644.1:45837705-45838704 GCF_001406875.1 Solanum pennellii
GGATAAAACATGGATACTATTGTACAAAGATTGTGTATTGAGTCATAGTGCGTCGCTTGAGGACCAAGAACGAATTTAAGTTGAGAGTGTTGATATACCGTGGTTTCACGGTATTATTAATACTTTTTCCTTAAGTTTAGTGTGTCCAAAAGCCTTTTTGTGTTAATTTTTATATAAGTTTCTCCTTATTTGCTGGAAATCTGTCCAAAGATGAATGCGGAGGTTTTTGAGCAAAGAAATGCAGAAGAGACCACCTACGGAGATTGTGACGGTCCGTCATGCCTGTAACGGCCCGTAGGTGGCAGCGTAGTGCAGCTGCTGAAGGAAGATGGGGAAGTCTGACAAAGTGTGGGGTTACGGAGACCATGACGGTACGTCGTGTCTATGACGGTCCGTCAGAGAAGTAATCCAGTACCCATATTCCAAGAGTTTAAGTGTTTTAAAACGAAGACCCTCGACGGACCGTTGTGCCTATGACGGTCCGTCATACTTGCCGTCGAGGGTAATGAAGAGAGCAGCAGAAAAAATTGCACAAGTATGGGACGACGGAATCCATGACGGCTCGTCGTGACCACGACGATCCGTCGCGAGGTCCGTCAACCCAGCCGCGTTTTGACAGATTTCAAGCAAATAGAGTCCTTGTATAATTAGGTTTTTATTTTCTATAAATAGTTCGAAAAACCTCGTTTTAGAGGGTTGGAGTCTGGACCTTTGATTATTAGGTTAGACTCTAGACCATTGTTAGACTCTGTATTATTAGGTTACTTTGAGATTCTTGCAAGTTATTGTTGGTGATTTTTGGTGATTAATCAAGAAAACTTTCGAATTTTACTCTTTCTCATTGAAGTAAGTCCATGAATTCTTATATCATATATTTGAATATTGTGATTATGACTATGGGTAACTAAACTCCATAACTAGGGTTGTGGGAACCATAGGCAAATAATGAGGTAAAACCTAACTAAAATAACAATTCTAGAATAGTGTCTTGCATGTATT
>NC_028644.1:45839687-45850806 GCF_001406875.1 Solanum pennellii
TCACTTTGCATGCAAGATACTAGGAAAGAATTGTTATAGTTAGAATTATCAAGTTATGAACCTGTTGGGGAACACGTAAACCCTAGTTACTTGCTTTAATTGATTAAACTCCAACATTCGAAGCTGTTAGTTGTCTCCTTTTATTTTGCAAGTTATTTTCATTCATTTAGAAATAGAAACCCCCCTTTTATTGTTTTTACTTTCCAAGGAAGTCATTGACCAAACAATAGTAATAACAGGTTGAAATTAAGTCTAGACTATTTTCCTCGTGGGAACGATCCCAACCTCACTAGTTGGGTTATTTACTTGACACGACCGCTTTACTTCTTATTTGAGAAGTAAGTTTGAGCGTATCACTTAGGTAGGATTGTAGAGGGTGTATGGGCATTCTCTTCATGTCTTACTAAGGTGAGTCTTGGAGTAATTCTAGGTAGGAAGTTAAATGTATGAAATGGGAATAATCTTATCTTAGGTAATCTTAAGGATTACTTTGGTGTGTGTGAAGGGGTTGTATGATCGGTTGTTTCATGACTCACTCGAGTGAGCCTTAGAATCACCTTTGAGAGAAGGGTATCATGTTTATGTGATTGGAAATGATATTGATGTTATATGATGGAATGTGACTATATGTGCTTATGTTGACTTAATGTGATCTCTTATACTTGTGCTATGAAGTTTTACTAAAAAAGAGCATGTTTTATACAAATGTCCCTTTAGCATGATTTTATACACTAAACCATACTTAGTGCATTGTAATGTACTAATTCCATATATTTTGTCTATCTCTAAAGGTGTAGGTGGCATTTGAGAGGAGTCTTGAAGTGAGGCTTAGGTTAGCATTCCATTCAAGCAAATGTTGGTATGTCCTCACTAGATTTTGGATATCATTATGTTTTGTTTTCCTTATTGAAAGTATTGTAATAGACTTAGATATTTCTATATGTTGAAGTATGGGCCGTGTTCCAAGATATTCGTGTGTCTAAGATGGAATGTTTGAGACTTAGCCTTTCTTTATTATTTTCTATAAATAGATGTTTTAAAGTATTACTATTTCGTATGAAAAGTTTTAATTCCTCACTACTTTTCATACATGTATGCAATGAATGATGTCAAAGGGCTTGTACAAGAACTCTAGAGGTCGAGTACATTGTGCCACGATTCGAGAATACCATATTTTATAGGGTATACTCTCTGGTCGTGACAAAAGGGGTCTTCATAAAAACAATAGAACACATAAATACATAGAGAATCCTTGCTCTTCATTAGTGATCTGAAAGTCTTCTACATAAAAAGAAATTTTTGCCTCCAAGTGTTGAGTCGCAAGTATTTCATCAAATCAAGAACAAAGTAAAGGTCTTGAGTTGACGACCATGAAGTGAGAATATGAGGATTACATTTATAACAATTCAAA
This sequence comes from Solanum pennellii, assembly GCF_001406875.1. NCBI lineage: Eukaryota > Viridiplantae > Streptophyta > Magnoliopsida > Solanales > Solanaceae > Solanum > Solanum pennellii. The sequence goes on from NC_028644.1 coordinate 45,841,099, forward strand.
TTTGGAAAGAAGAAATTTTATTTGATTTTCTAAAATTGGTGTTTCTACTGACACACCCACCGCCGGATCATAGATTCATTTACGGGCGGGTCGTAGGTGGCAAGTAAATATTTTTCAAAAAAAATCAAGTTCTAGTACCTTTTTACGGTCCACCAAGATGATTCATCATTTTATTCACGGGTCATAGTTAGGTCTTGTGGTGCGCCAGACTTGGTGAAATTTTGGAGGTTTAAGTTGGGAACGACGGATAAATGGTACATGAGAGCCGTCGAAAATCAATAAAACTTTAGATTCCAATATTTGACCAATGGCTCACTGGGACGGTCCGTAGGTGCACATAGGGACCATAGCTCTGAACTGTAGGATATTTTGGGTCTTATTCTTTTCTCTAACCTAATACTACATCATTTTACTTTCCGTCCCACACCCTATATAAACGTTTTTGCCCACAAATTGCCCAATTAAACTCATTCTCCTATAAATTCAAATGTTGATCAAGTTTGTCCCAATATTTCTCTCTCATAAGCGTGAACAAAAATTCTAGGGTTTCAATCAAGTCTCCAAATTCACCATTTATTTGTGAGCTTTAAGCATTAGGGTATGGTAGTATTCACTTATTGAGTCCTTTTGTTACAAGCCTCAAAATGAACTAGTTAAAATAGAGTATATCATGTGTGTTGTGAGTTACTAAGGTGTTAAAATGATGTATAATATCTTTAGGGGTCAGATTGTAAAGTTTGGAAGTCAAACATCAAAGAACGACCAAGATGTTTGGAAACTAGTCTTTTGTGTGCTAGTGTGCTTTGACATGTTATATGTGCTGTGTGGTGTCTGTCTAAAATGATAGGAGGGGGATCTAACACCCATATGAACATGTTTAGGGTCGAAAATTCTAGGTACGCCTTTCCAAGGACCACCCTAAGGGACCTTGAGGAGGACCCAAACGTTGGCAAGAAGCTGCCTAAAGGAGCTCTAAAACACGACCCTAAACCATGCTCAATGGATCAAACGACGACCCATCGTGGGGTGGCATGGCTCCACACTTAGATCTGGGAGATTTGTGACCATTTTTGGAGTCTTTGTCACAAACCACGGACCACCGGGACGGTCCGTTGGTCAAGTGACGCCCCGTCAATTGTTCCGTCGTTTGAGGTTTGCAATTTTCCTTCAGGTCTTGGGCACCTTAAGGGTGATTTGGGAAATTCACCCCACGTACTAATTAAGTACTATATGGTTATTTTTAGGTGATTTTTAGGTATTTTAAGTTAGTTTAGTTACCTAAGACCTTAATTAGACCTTACATTTTCCAAAATCAAAATCGCAAGATCAAAATAAGTTCTCTCTAGACTCTACTGAAGATAGAACTCAAGGTGACACTAGGATTGAAGTTCTCCACTTATTTCTCCATCAAATTTGTTGGATTTCTTCAATTAAGGTATGATTATTTTATCCTTGATTTTTCTTCAATTCAAGGATCCAATTCTAAAGGCTTTTCAAAGATCTCCAATAACATTGAAATCCTATTTTTGAATTATAAACATTAGTTCTTACATAAAAAGTTTGAATTGATGTTTTATAGACTGATTTATGTTAATGGTGGTTTTAAGATAAAAAAACTCCATGAACCCATGTCTTTCTTGAATTCCTAATTTTGGCGTGAATTGATGATGTTTTAATATATTGAATTCATGTGTAAATTGTATATGGGTATTAAATTATGTATTGATCAATGTTAGAATTGTTCATAACTTGCCTTATAATGTGGATATCTATAGTGAGTATTTATATATCCTTGATACGGATGTATTGTTGGCCTAGTCTTATGTATATTGCTATCGTAAAGATCTCTTGTTAAGTGAATTTGTTGGAAAGGTTAAGCAATAGTGATGATGGCTATTTGAAGATGGTGAATTGACCTAATTGCTCTGTATACTATAGAATTGATATTGAATTGTCATTGATTGGTATGGTCCACTTATGGTGGTTGTGTTAAATTGTTATAATTATTATGAACAGCCTTGTCGACATTATTACGTGAATTATGTTATTATCACGATATTGTATATGTGAAGGTATAAAATGAAGGTGCTCATGTATTGTCTATATGATGTTGTATGGGTGATATAATGATATGAATGAGTATGCTTCATCTCTAGTTGTTGATATATGATGATGAAGGACTAGGGAGAGCCTTGATAGATTGATGTTATATTTTATATTGGTAGACTAGTTATCCCTACTTGGTACTTGTATTGTATCGAATGAGTGTATGAATGAAAGTTTAGGATCGGTAGAACTAGAGTAGGTGCCTTTCTTTGAATGACTAAATGACGTATTCTAGAGTTTGTCTTGAGCCGGTAGACCTAGGCATAGTGCCCCTTCTTGATGAGTCTAGAACCCTAAGTTAATGTAGAACATTGAATAATGAAAAGAAGGTCAAGAATGTATAACCTTGAATATGAACAGAAGGTTAAGAATGTGAAACCTTGAATAATGAAAAGAAGGTCAAGAATGTAAAACCTTAAATATGAAAAGAAGGTTAAAGTGTGAAACCTTGAATAATGAAAAAAGGTTAATAATAAGCCTTGAAGGAATAGACATATATGGTGCCTCCTTCTTGAGAGGAATGATGGACCTAGGGGTAGGTTGGATGGAATGACATGAAACAATCTATAAGGAAGTCATAAGAGCTATCCTAATAGACATTGGTTGGTAGCCATAGTGGACTCATCCTTAAAAGAAAAAGTATTATGAGTTGGTAGGACTTAGTGATGATACCTTATCTAATACACCTAGGGAACAAATTACTCTATGAAAACAAACGCAAAGCACCGAGTGTATATGCTTGTTGTAGTAGCTCTATTTTAGATGCGACTAGAGCACAAAGAAGCCTTTGATATCCCTTAACTATGTTCCAACATGGGATGTGTCTTAGTTCTACCCTTGGCAAGTAGAACACCTTCCACGGTGTGGGGTCTTTATGACAATGGATTCCATACCCATCTAGTGTGGTCTATGTCAGTTAATGCCTAGTCTTATCATATAGGATGTACTCTCTAGTTATTGGATAGGTTATACAACGTGTGGGTAGTGGAATGAGACACTATCTACACATGGCACGAGTAGGCTTTGAAGATGCTAGATTGAGTTACCCTAGGTCCTCCAAGATCATCATGTGAAGTCCTCTAATTTATTAATTGTCTATTAAATGACTTTAACGAATAATTATGTCTTAGTAAATGATGTTTTATTGAAATATTCTTATCTAGGGTAGCTTTGAGGATCACTTAGGTGTGTTTGAAGAGGGTGTATGAGAGGTCTCTTCATGTCTTACTCAAGTGAGTCTTAAAGTAACTTTGGGTAGAGGGTCTAAAGTGATGAAAAGGTTACTTATTTATTCTTTGGAATATGTCTTATATTTGATTGTTGACTTGTATTATGTCTTTTAAACTCTTACGGTGAAGGTTTCTATCAAAACAATATGAAAACATATCTTAAAGTAAATGTCTGTTTTGTATGGTTTTCTTGCATGTTCACCATACTTGGTGCATTCAATGTGCTAATTCCATATGTTTATATATTTTTAAAAGTGTATTTCACATCCGGGGAGCACCCTCTAGACGTAACCGGCCCTTCGTCCTCAGAGAGGACTAAGACTAGCCTCTTAGAATTTGTTATTACATATCACAGGTTAAAAAGTGCGGAAAATTTAAAACTTTTCATCTACATCTATTTCATGAGGTTTACATAGACCTTTCACTTACACATAATATATACATAGGGAGTTTACTTAGACTCCTCGCATAGGAAACTTACATAGGCTTCTACTTTTATGTCACATATATAATATATACAATATAGAGTCTAATAGAGATGTCTTATATAAGATTATCTAAGTCGGAATAGAACAATTCGGGCATAGCCCTTACATAAATGTATAGTTTCGACTTAGGGCTTACAACATTGTCTTGAACAATAAGAGTGAAACAAATGTGATTATACTATAGAAAGTCACATAGGTAGAATGAGAAAAGACATCATCCTCGGACCTTTAGGACATACACAAACTTGGATAAATGATCCAAGACTTCCTTGCAAATTGGTCATGAAACCTTCAACGACTGGAACCTAAAATATTTGGTAAAAAGGGAGAAATAGGGGTTACCACATCACTTTGACTAAGTATGGCAACATATGAACACACAACTTAGAAATCATGCTAAAAGGGACTTTTGTTTCAAACCATGCCATGTTACTTGAAAAGCCTTATGCACAACCAAGAACACATCTAAGACAATAATCATATATTCTTCAAAACAATAGCATATTAAACACAAGACCAACATCATCAAGTATAGTCAACTTAACATGTGTGTAGCATATTAGAACCCATAGTCAAGACAACTTCACATCATGTTATAACCACAAAGCATGTTCAAGACTTCATTATCTTACAACACAAGCAAAACCTTTACTCATAACACCCTACCAAGCTTAATAGTGTAATGACCAAGTGAAGCCCCATAATCCCACTCAATCAAGTAAACCAATCAAAGGATCAGGAATAATGTCTAACTTCACATAACATAACAACATGAGTATTCATCATCATATTTAGTAATGTAGACCAATAACATGTTCGTAAGTGAAACCAACATCATATAATAGCATCAACGTGTAAAGTCAACATACACATACCATTCACTTCATAAAAGCATAAGAACATAAGAACATCCTTGTCGGACTCCCCTCAAGGCCAAGTAGTGCAATGTGTAGGTAGAGTCCCATGTCCCTACCTAGACTAAGTCAAACACCTTAAGTCACCCTAGTTAGAGTTCACTGTATTACTTCATTTTACGTTCTGGAACACTTGCCTTAACTTACATAGACCACATGAGCTAATGTGGAATCTTGTGTCATGAAACCCTACACCGAAAGAACGTGGACTACTTGCCAAGGTAGTACCATTACATGAACATAGCATCTAGGTGGATCCACTAGCTAGTATTCCTATGGGTGCAACATAGTTCAAGAACTAGGAGACATGTTTGAGACCCTCTTTATGGCTTTGGCATTGTAATCTCTATCTCATGAATACAATAGTGAACCTACCTTCCCTACTTGGGAAGGGACACTCCTCACTACTAGTTCACTTGGTTCTAAGCTAGAGTACCTTTATAAATGTCATTATTTAACAATCGTAACTTAGTTTAGGTCATAGGAGAATAACTCCTTGTATAGTCATATTTATTAGCTCAATAGAAATTGCATGAGAACATCCTTTCAATACAACCTACATATGTGAGGTAACTTTATTAAGATTCTATATAATGTATATAACTCATTTAGGGAGTATAAGAATCAAAACGACAAGAAAGGTCCAAGACATCCGGGAGCTAGTCTAACTGAACTAGTGAAATATTCTTAGGTTTTAGGAAAGGTTTAGGAGTGGTGTATGAGATCTAAAACTCTTAAAATTACATTAACTAGGTAAACCCATGTATATAGAGTAAAAACGTCAAGGTCCGCTCCGACAAGGGTCGCCCTAGGGTCCACGAAGAGACCCCAAACTTGGACAAGCCAGCTGCATAAGGCAGCAAGAAGTGACACATAGGGGGATTAGTCCGCGTCGGGGAATTGGGAGGATTTAGGAAAAAACTCAAATCTGCATCGGGGTAAGGTAGCGGACTCCACTGTCTTGAAAATTAATTTAGAAAATCATGTGAGAACAGCTCCGCATCGCGGACTTGTTCCCCAACAAAAAGCTGAAATTTGGAATTTAAGTTTGACTTTATTAAAGGGTCAATTTAAGTGAAGGGTCTTTTGGGTATTTCATGAAGGTTATATTTATTTTAGATCCGTTTCCCACATATTTTACTCACTCAAATCAAATCCCCAAATCAAAACCCAAAAGCTCTTACTTCTCTCTAGTTTCTCTCTCTATTCATCCTTCATTGAAGGAAGAAGAAAAATTGAAGAAGAAGACCAATTTATATAGGATTTCACTTGAATTTAATGGATTAATATTCATTAAGGTATGAGTTCTTCACTCTTGGGTTTCCTTTCCCCAAGTGGTCCTCCAAAAGATTATTTCAAAACACCCAATTCCAAGGGTTTTCTATTCTATTGTGTTTTCTTCTAAACTTTAAATTGGTGATAGTTTATGATTAATTGTGATTACCTATGACTAATTAAGTGTAGATTGTTGTGTAATTGATGTTAATTGATGCAATTTCAAGTAGATCATGTCCCTTTGCCCCAATTCCCCAAATCTTGGATCTTGCTTATGAATTGATGGAAATTGAAAATGTATTGATGGTTAGACTTGTTTTTATCTATTCTAATTCATTCATGGACTTCCTAGGGTAATTTATTGTTGGTATTGGATATACTTTTTAAAAAATTCATGATGAACCCTATTCCCCTAACCCTAAATTATGAACTGAAGTTAATTGGGATAGTGATGATGCAATTGATCTTGGTATTGTGTGAATTACTATTGTATGATGATGTTATATCCATTATTGGGTTGAATTGAATGGTTGATGCTAAAACCAAGGATGATAGCCTGTGAAGGAGATATGGTAAGTCTTGTGATGTTAACCCTTTACTTCAATTATGGTTACTTATGGTTAAGTGATGATGTTGTATTGAAGTCTACCTTATATTAAGATTGATAGAGTTGGTATGATGTTAAATTGAAATGTCTTGACTATGGTTTGTGAGGTGTTGGCTAAGATGTAAATATTATAAGGATTGTGATAACTTACCAATGTGCCTTATAATGATGTGAAATGTAAATGTGCTAAACACACATGTATGAATTGTAATGAAAGGAAAGTACTCATGCAATTTGTATTGAGCTATGATGATGATTATATAAGGGATAGACCTTGTGACCTAAACTAAGCTATGATTGTTAATAAAGGCTTAAAGACATTTCAAAATGGGACTCTAGCTTAGCACCGAGTGAACTAGAGTGAGGAGTGTCCCGTCCCACATAGGAAAAGTAGGATCACTAATGTACTCATTAGATTGGAGACTACAATTCATGTAGCATAAAGAGGGTCCCGAGCATATGAGGAGTCAATCTCCTAAGCCTAATTTTATGAAATAATATAATAAAGGCTTTTCAATAAAGGGAACTTAGCTTAGCACTAAGTTAACTTGAATATGAGAGTTGTTGGCTTCCCTTGGAGGAATATTCACCATTGGGTTCTCATAAGGTATTGACTTGCCTTGGAGGATCATTCACCTATGGCCCCACATGAGGTGTATTTTTTCCCTGAGGAAGATTCACCCATGGTTTCTCATGAGATGAGGCTCCAACGCTAATGACCATGTAGAGGTTATATATATCTCCAAGTTCCATAACTATGCTTTCCACGTAGGATCTAGCAAGTGATCTCACTTAGTATGCTAGCATGTGTTAATGTTCTACCTTGGCTATGTAGGATCACCTTCCTTTGGTGTAAGTCTCTACAACACCAATTCCATGTAGCGCCCATGGTCTTAGTGTCGGTTAAGGCTATAGTTTCCCTAAAGTAAAATGGGAAATGGAAGTAAAGTAAAGTAAAGGACCCTAACTAGGATAACCTAAGGGAAGATACTTAGTATAGGTGGAAGTAATGAACCCACCTAGACGTTGCACAAGTAGCTATCTAAGGGAGTCCTAGAAAGGTGGTCTAATGTATATGCATGTGTTTATGGTTCTTTTGCATGATATTGTGTTAGTGTATACATGATGCGATGATATGCATAATATGAAGTTCTAATATGACTATGTGATTAGGTCCTACATTGAAGTGTATGTGGTTGACTATAGTATTGTGTTTGGTATATGAAGGATATGTTAAAGCTTATGGTCTCATGATAGGTTTACTAAATATGTGTGTGGTTATGGGGCTTTACATTTACATTGCACTAGTAGATTAGATTGGGGTTGTGAATAATGTCTTATAATGTTATAGGCAAAGTAAGGTTCGTATATGTGCATAATAAGTAAAGTCCACTGTAATGCCTTACGATCTTGACTTGAATATGTCTTGTGTTGTTCTATACTTCTATGATGGTATGTGTTGGCTTGTGTAGGTTATATGTATGGTTTCTTTGTGGCTTAAGGCGATGCATTGCACCAAGTATCACTAGAGGTTTAGTTTGGAGTCTAACGAGTTAAAGGAAAGATGTTCATTGTAAAGGGAATAATGCTTACTGTAAAGTAGAGGTGCTTACTGTAAAATGGTCCTAAAATTCATTAAGTGTATTGTATGATTTTATATTTGTTTGACCATGAAATATGCCTATATGAAGTGTGTAAAGGATATATTGCTTATTGAATAAAGGTTTTATGAAGATTTCACAAAAAGGCATGAAGTATGATTTCAAGAAAATGCCCCTTTTAAATGAACATTTATGCATGGTTGCCATACTTAGTGCATTCTTGAACTAACTCCATTCTTCTCTACCTTTTTACACAAAATATATGTTATGGATGCTTAAAGGATGTCTTTAGATGATGAGGAGCTTGATATGTGAATTCTCAAGCTCAAAGAAAGGAATCTTTAAGTCCAAGGATTTCCTAACTTATGGTTTACTGTAAAGTCTCTTAATATTGTACTTATGATTTGTGTTGTAAGGGAAGTGTCCCTAATGTACTCGAATGATGTTAGTCTAGGATGGCAAAAACACTTAAGGTCTAAATATGTATTAATGTATTATGACATATATATATATATATATATATATGTATATATATATATATATATACACATATATATATATATGTATACATATATATATATATATATACATATATATATATATATATACATGTATATATATATATATGAAGTGATGTTTTCAGCATATGATGTTCTATGAAGAGTTTTAAATTTTCCGCTTATTTACTATGACAATGAAATGAATGATAACTATGGGCTTGTATAAGACCTCCAAGAGGTCAAGTACGCCATGTTGCGTCTAGGGGGTACTCTCCGGATGTGACACAGTCATTGCACAGGTGGACTTAATGAGGGTCATGAGTAATGGTCTCGTTTTGTTATAACGTGACGAACTCCTATCTATGCTTGTTGATGATATAACTTGATGATAAAGTTGTCTTTATTATGTCCTCAATAGTGTTGTATATAGTCTTGACTTAAGACTTATGTGTATTGACTTATATGGGTTTTCTTGAATGTGCACAAGGCTTTCCAAATGTAAAATAGCATGCTTTAATGAAATATCCTCTTTAGCATGATTTAACTTGTTTTATATGCATATAGTCGTACTTAGTACAAGTATGTACTAATCCATCTTTTATGTTTATTACAATGTAGGATCCGGCCATTGAGCTTATAGATGGCCTTTGAAGACTACTTGGATATTTCCCAAGAGTTAAGTAGGTCCTCACTTTCCGAGGACAACACCATTATCAAGCGATTTATGTTGTTCTAGTATACTACTCTTTGTTCTTTCCTTTTCATTTCAAGACGATTGTTGTATAGCCTATATGAGGCTCTTTCTTTTATTGAAGTATGGGTTAAGCCCAATTGAGGAATTCGTTTTGGATGGTTTAATATGAGACATATTATAAACTTCTTATGATATTATGTTCCTATACTTTGTATGTGAAATAAAAGTAGAAGACTATGTAATATTCTTATATAAAGGGTGTATGTATACTCGCTATATATATATATATATATA